>NC_029777.3:12859196-12860571 GCF_000817695.3 Arachis duranensis | reverse complement strand
ACACAAGCTGGTATGGAGAGGTCCCTATAGGGGTCTTGAATGCTGTTCTGTATGCCCACAGAGCATCATCCAAGCTTCTTGCCCAATCCCTTCTACGGTTAATTACAGTCCGTTCCAGGATTCTTTTGAGTTCTCTATTTGAGACTTTAGCTTGTCCATTAGTCTGTGGGTGATATGGAGTAGCTACCCTGTGGCTAACTCCATAACGAACCAAAGCAGAGTAAAGCTGTTTATTGCAGAAATGAGTGCCCCCATCACTGATTAATACTCTAGGGGTACCAAATCTGCTGAAGATGTGTTTCTGGAGGAATTTTAACACTGTTTTAGTGTCATTAGTGGGTGTTGCAATAGCCTCCACCCATTTGGATACATAATCCACTGCCACCAGAATATAAATGTTTGAGTATGATGGTGGGAAAGGTCCCATGAAGTCAATACCCCATACATCAAACAACTCAATCTCCAAGATCTCTTGTTGAGGCATGGCATAACTGTGAGGCAGATTGCCAGATCTTTGGCAACTGTCATTTTGACAAATGGATTTTTGACGGTTTAGAAATTATCAAGTCATCAATCATAGTATAGTCTAAACCGACGCAAAATCCATCATCAAACAAATCTACAATCTATAACCGAGAGTATTAGTCCCGAGTCGTTCTTCCCTAGGAATGCTACAAGGATGCATGTTGTTGGTTAAGTGGTCTTTTGTGGCTTGAAGAGTGTGGCATAAAAGTACTAATAAAAGAAAACAACAATCAATCAATATTAAAAGCCTTGGCCAAGGTTGAACATTGGAAGTTCCATCACTATAGCTTCCTTCAATTGTGATAACAATGGAGTGTTGCTTCACTTAGTTAACCCCTAATCATAGAGGAAAGTCAAGCAAAAGTAACTAACTTGAGTCACAAGTCCTAGTCTTACCCTAGGGAAGTCTAGCTTTAGTGCACTCCAAGTCAATTAGCAATCCTCAATTCTTAATCAACAATTGACATCCATTATTCAAGTGTCTCCAATGACTCAACCACTAGGCCAAGTGAGGGGATACTACTCCATATCTAAAGTTGGCATTTTCTCAAACACTTGGAGAGCAAGAATGAAAGACATAGTAAAATTGAGAAGAGATTTAGAATCAAAGTAATTCAACACAAGAGATTAACAACAATCAACAATGAACAACAATGAAAATGAAATCTTCAATGAATTAATAGAATCCAAAACAACAAAGTTAAATCTAAGATCTATGAGAATTGAACAATTACAAGCACTAATTGAGATTAGAGAAGAGGATCTACAACATGAACACAGTAAATTGAGTGTTGTAATAGATCTCACCAAGGAATGGTTGAGAATTGAGAAAATGAAGATGAATCCTAGA
>NC_029777.3:12854659-12855248 GCF_000817695.3 Arachis duranensis | reverse complement strand
CATTGGAGGACTCTTGTGGCTGTTCGCTCACTTCCAAAAGGTCCTCCATATTGTGATCCATGGCAATGCCATAGGATTCTCTGTGCTTCTTCTTTAGGCACACATCTATGGATTACTTCGTCTGCATATCTCTTGAAGAGATATGGTTCATCCCAAAGATAGTACTTTGCGTCTGTGATCAACTTCTTTGATTGCTGTCTACTATACTCTTTGGGTATGAATCTTACTGCCTTGTAGTTTGTAATGTCTGCAAACCATGGCACTTCCTGGATGGCAAAGAGTTGCTCATCCGGAAAGGTCTCAGAGATCTCAATGAGAGGGGGGACGCCCCTTCTACTGGTTCTATTCGAGACAGGTGATCTGCTACTTGGTTTTTTGTCCCTTTTCTGTCTCTTATTTCTATATCAAACTCTTGCAGAAGCAACACCCATCTAATAAGTATGGGTTTTGAATCCTGCTTTGTGAGTAGATATTTAAGAGCAGCATGATCAGTGTACACAATCACTTTTGATCCTACCAAATAGGATCTGAACTTGTCAATGGCGTAAACCACTGCGAGCAGCTCTTTTTCTGTGGTTGTGTAATTCTT
>NC_029777.3:12848793-12849936 GCF_000817695.3 Arachis duranensis | reverse complement strand
GCATCATAAAGGGATTCATTATCTCCTTGTTTGAAGCCTTGGATGCTTAGCCTTAGCTGTGTCATCCGTTTTGGAGAAAAATATTGATTCAGGAATTTTTCTGACAGCTGTTTCCATGTCTTTATGCTGTTCTTAGGTTGGTTATTTAACCACCTCTTCGCTTGATCTTTTACAGAAAATGGAAACAGTAATAATCTGTAGACATCCTGATCTACTTCCTTATCATGTACTGTGTCAGCAATTTGTAAAAATTGTGCCAGAAACTCTGTAGGTTCTTCCTGTGGAAGACCGGAATACTGGCAGCTTTGCTGTACCATGATAATGAGCTGAGGATTCAACTCAAAGCTACTAACTTCAATGGAGAGTATACAGATACTACTCCCATATGAAGCAGTAGTGGGGTTAGCATATGACCCTAGAGTCCTCCTGGACTGTTCATTTCCACTTAGTTCCATGATGGAATAAAGGAGATGGAATGGATGTTGATATTATTTATTTTATAAAAATTTATTTTATAAAATAAAATAAAAACAAAATAAATAAAGAAATTGAAAATATTTTGAAATTAAAATCTGAATTTTTATATAAAATTTTCGAAAATGTAGTTCAAAATTAGTTAGAAAAGATATTTTTTTTTAATTTTGAATTTTATGATGAAAGAGAAAAACACACAAAAGACACAAGACTTAAAATTTTTAGATCTAATGCTCCTTATTTGCAAAAATTTTGGAGGAAAAACACCAAGGAACACCAAACTTAAAAATTTTAAGATCAAAACACAAGAAAGACTCAAGAACACCTTGAAGATTCACAAGAACACCAAGAACAAAAGAAAGAACACCAAACTTAAAATTTTTTAGAAAACCAAGATAAATTTTCGAAAATTAAAGAAAGATCAACAAGAAAACACCAAACTTAAAGTTTGGCACAAGATTAAATCAAGAAAAATTATTTTTGAAAAAAGATTTTAAAAAGAAGATGCCCAATTGCCAAGAACATAAGCCAACGCTATAACCAACTGAGCTAAAAATGTAATATATTTTAAAGATGTATTATTTTTATGGATAAAAGTATAATTTCTGAAAGTTGATATTTTGAAAAAAGCACAAGAAAAACAAGAAAAGACACAAAACAAGAAAAACT
>NC_029777.3:12807712-12847767 GCF_000817695.3 Arachis duranensis | reverse complement strand
AAGGTAATTGTATTAATTCATCGAGACGCTGCAGAGCTCCTCACCCCCAACAATGGAGTTTAGAGACTCATGCCGTCAAAGTGTATAAAATTCAGATCTGAAAATGTCATGAGGTATAGAGTTAATCTCTAAAAGTTGTTTAAATAGTAAACTAGTAACCTAGGTTTACAAAAAATGAGTAAACTATGATAGATTGTGCAGAAATCCACTTATGGGGCCCACTCGGTGTGTGCTGGGGCTGAGACTTAAGCTTCTCACATGCCTGGGGCTGTTTTGGGCGTTCAACGCCAGGTTGTAACCTGTTTCTGGCGTTGAACTCCAGCTTGTAACCTGTTTCTGGCGCTGGACGCCAGGCAGCAGCATGATACTGGCGTTGAACGCCAGTTTACGTCATCTATCTTCGCGCAAAGTATGAACTATTATATATTGCTGGAAAGCCCTGGATGTCTACTTTCCAACGCCGTTGAGAGCGCGCCAATTGGACTTCTGTAGCTCCAAAAAATCTATTTCGAGTGCAGAGAGGTCAGGATCCAACAGCATCAGCAGTCCTTTTTCAGCCTAACTCAGATTTTTGCTCAGCTCCCTCAATTTTAGCCAGAAAATACCTGAAATCACAGAAAAACACACAAACTCATAGTAAAACCCAAACCGATTCATAAGCATTTAATTAGATCAGTTAAAAATTATGTTCAATTCAATGAAACATGGATAAATATACAAGCTCTAACAATATTACAATGTCAAGCAATAATATACACCCAAGGACAAGCAATATTAGAACAGTTGCAACAGTTGATTATATTACATTATATGGGTTCAGAAATATACACCCAACAAATTACGCCATATACACACAACAATCAACCATATACACCCAATAAATTACGCCATATACACCCAATAAATTACACAATATACAGTGAAAAATCAGTTAGGAGAAGAACTAGAACAAGAAGAACAGTAAAATCTAGAACCACTTAGAAGAACAGTAAAACCTAGAAGAACTTAGAAGAAGAGTAAACCCTAGAACAAGAAGAACAGTAAAAACAGTAATATGAGATTTAGAACAAGAAGAACAGTAAAACCTAGAAGAACTTAGAAGAACAGTAAAACCTAGTTCTTCGATTTCAAAATCAGAAACAAAAATGTGGAAAATCTACAAGATCAGTAAAACAGTAACTTATCTTGAATAATATTTCTTCGTTTTTTCTGGAGATTGTTGATGGAGAGTTCTATCTTTTGTTTTTGGTTTCTTCTAATTTTCGCGACGAGTTCGAACGTCTATTCAGAATTGTAATTTCTTTGGAATGTGCCTTGAAACTTGACGCTTTGCGTTTTCTTTGAAGGAGAAGAGGAAGAGTGAGTCATAATGAGCGCGTTCGCGCGTGCTATTGACGCTCCATTCTAAGGAGTGAGTGCGCGTGTATTATTTCTGAGCTGGGCCAACTTGTAAGGCTTGTAGCCTTAACTGCTTGTATGTGTAGCAAGCCCGTGTATATAGATAGAGGCTTTGCCTCTGACGATACACACGACAATAATAAAAACAAATACTTTCTCTCTCTCTTTCTTATATAAAGCACTTTTTTACTTTCTTCCTTCACATACTACTAATATAATATTAATATATCATTTTTATAGTAGTACAATAGTATTGATAAATAGTGATATTGATGTTTTTTTATTTATACTTTATTTTATTACCTCTTTCTTATTTATTTTACAACATTTTATTCTCCTATTATAATAACCAAGCATTATACATGTATGCCAAAATTAGCTACTAAAATCAGCTACTAGTATAAAATATATACTGAAATATAAATATATATTAAAAATAAATTAAATCACATATATATTTATATACAAATACATTAATAGTTAATTTTAGTGGCTGATTTTAATGTACAAATAACATTTTAAATAACCACCTAATAAAATTTTTTATCTTTGATAAAAAAAAAAACTAATAAAACCTGAGGCCTTTATCTATGTTTTTCAAGTACAAATTTCTTTGTATTATCCTAAATAAATGTTTGGTGGCCAGTGGCCACTTGAGTATATGTGTTTGTCCGTTTATTTATTTATTTGTTTGTTTTTTTTCTTATAGATAATAGTAACTAATAAATGATCATGTGTGTCCACCATGTGTGAATTTCATAAAATTTGGATTTAGATCCAATCTAACGGCTGCTGAGTTAAATTTAATTTTACCAGCTTGTCTCTTTGAAACTTGAAAGACCATAAAAAGTTAAGAGATAAAGACAAGATGCTTTATCAGCCTAGGTTACTCGAGAAAAGAACTTCAACCCTTTTATCATTATTGTGGATCCCTCATGTTTCATTTAATTAAAATTAGGATTATTAAATAGTATTTGAAAATTTATATTGCTAACAAAAATAATTTTTTTATTTACTGAATATTAAGAATAAAAAAGTATTATTTTTCTAATTATGTTTATAAAATACTATATTAAAATCTGCTCTTTAACTTTTTAAAAAAAATATATAAATATATAGTTATTTTGTCACATTTTTAAATTTGTTGAAGACTTATTTGCAAGTTACTTTTGTCAACAATATGAGTTTTTTTGCTGCTATTTTGATAAAATATACTTAAAATGATTAAGTGTTAACCATAGTTAATTCAATAATATATATTGTGAGTATGTTTTGCCTTTAAAACGAATGAAGGATACCCATAAGTTTCAAAAGCTTCACTAACCGCAGTTTCATATATTATTCAATCCTCATCCATTTGTTGGCAGCAATCATAACTAAATCCCCTTCAAGTTCAAGATCTGTTCAACACTAATTTTGGCATAAAATTCGCAGGGAAATAGAATATGGAATGAGGTCAGAGATTACTGATTCATTTGATTATTCATGGCAGCCTCTCTTTTTTTAATTATTATTAAATTCTCTTTTTTTAATTATTATTAAATGTACCCGGAGTCAAATATGCTATATTACACACCACTTAAATGTTCCAAAATGTCACCACCTCTACCTAATTTATTATCATCAGCCTGGTAAGTAAGTAGTAGTTATATTGTCTAACAAGTAACAACCAAGGCATTAATTTATAGTTGTGTTAACGACATGATCAATTATAATCCTATTATTAAATAAACAAGGGAATCAGCATACTTTTTCTGATAATGGAGTTCCTAACTCATACCCCTGCCAGCACTTCTTTTATGGCTAATAATGGAATTCTTTTTTACGAATAAAATAAAGATCACTTACCAAATTATGAACAACTAGAATAATCCAACCAAGCATCATAATAGCACTTATTTAGTTGCACCCTATCTGATTATTAACTTTCCTATTTCCTCTGATATCCTTTCTGCTGGAGTAAGTTCATTACTTTGTAACATAGGATAAAAAGACTTCTTGAACCATATGCTATCCTTTAAGGAACTACTAAGGTGATCCACAGTTACAGTAGAAATTAATATACTAGCTTTAACTTAGCTTTGACCTAAATTTAGAACATGCTTGCTCAAATTGTACATTGTAAGTTTAAGAATTTTCTAGTGTGTATTATTAGTTCTAAAGGATCAATTTGAGTAACTGACAGCAAAATCAGCAACAAAAGTTGATCATACTCAATTGCCATCACTCCCAACTCTAAGAAAGAATCAAAATTTTGTACAACCTCAATATTTTACTTTACAAACAGAAATCGTGCTTAAACAATCATAAAATACAAAATCAAAATGTACAAAGAAATCATGCTGAGACTAAGCTAGTTCAAGATAATCAAATGATTTTTTCTTGTCCAAAGTTCTAAATTACCAGTATAAGTAGATGATTGAACAACTTCCCTGCCCTCAATCCACGCTCATGGTCCCGGACTCAGAGTTTCCCTCTTCTCCTTCCTTAAGCTCTTCTTGCTTATTAGGATCCGAAAGGTGTTTACTCTGCATTGTGAATGCCTGATAACCGGTTGGACTACAAAGCTGCCCTGAGTTGCTTAGAGCAGATTTCTCAATATCAATCCTCCCAGCAGTAAAAGGTATTGGCCTTTCCATAACCGAAGGCACAGACTCATCGGTCTCCAGCATCTTAACAACCTGGTCCATTGTAGGCCTAGCATACAACTGAGGATGTGAGCACAGCACAGCAACCAACACATACTTCTCAAGAACCTCCGGCGCACCCTGTTCCGGCATTCCATCTTCAATAACATCCAATGATTTACCTTCCCTAACCAATGACCAGGCCAAGTCAGTCAGTGCATTTGGCTGTCCGTCGCTGTCCGTCTCCAGAGCCTTCCTCCCACTCAACAATTCAAGAAGCACGACACCATAGCTGAAAACATCACTCCTCTCTGTCAATTGCCCATAGAGGGCATACTCAGGAGCAACATACCCCATGGTACCGGCAACTCTAGTACTCATATGTGTCATTCCCTCCGGATTGAACTTTGCCAACCCGAAATCTGCGACCTTGGCCTCAAATTTCTCATCAAGAAGAATATTGCTAGCCTTAATGTCCCTGTGAATGATTGACGGCTGCGCACCGTAATGCAGATAAGCCAAACCCCTAGCAGTTCCGAGAGCTATCTTCTGCCGAAGGGGCCAACTCAATTTCTTCCCTCTTGACCCAAACAAGTGATCATAGAGACTCCCATTTTCCATCAAATCAGTCACAATAATCCTCTGATGACCCTCTAAATTAGTTGTGGCCGTACAATAGCCTCTCAAAGCAACAAGATTGACATGCCTAACGCTGGCAATGACCTCAACCTCATGAGTGAAGCTGGCATCACCTGCAACAGAACAATTCTTGAACCTCTTCATAGCAACCTGAGATCCATCGTTCAACAAACCCTTGTAAACGTTGCCATAACCGCCACTCCCAATTATGTTATCCCTTGAGAAATTCCTGGTGGCTCTCTTGATTTCATCGAAGCTGAACCTAATCAAGGTAGTGCTCTGGTTCATGGAGTCCAATCCAGAAGAACTCAAACCAATCTGATCCATGCCAACACCACCTTTCTTCGTAATCTCGTTCCTCTTCTTCTTCCACCTCAAGTAACCGCAGAACCCACCAAACAAAACCAACCCCAAAACAAAGAAAACAGCAACAACAACACCAATAAGAACCTTCTTACCGTTGTTGCTTTTCCCGGAGGAAGAGAAATCAAGGCCGAACAAGCACTTAGCGGTGCCGGTATCAGTAGGGTCAGCAAGATAAGCAGCGTAGATAGAAGTGTAGGACCTGCAATCGGAGACGTTGCCGACGGTGGAGCCGTTCAAGTAGGACTGCAAGTTGGACAAGCTGGTGGTGCAGCTGGCGCAGGGTGCGTTGTTATCCAAAGACTGGTTGCAGCTACTTTTAACGCTTTGGATGGTTGCGGCGGGGACGACGGACTCGAATTGTTGGAGGGTGGTGATGTTCATGCAGCCATAGGAGATCCAGGAGGTTTGGAGGCCGCAGCGCGAGCGAACGTCGAAATTGGGTTCGTATTTGGTGATGTAGGATTGAAAGGTGGACCAGCATGAGGCGGAGGAGTTTAACGGCGGAACGAAGCGGGATTGGCGGCGGAGGTAGTCGGCTTGGAGGAGGTGGAGGGTTTGGAGGACGTTGTGACACGTTGAGGATGAGTCGAAGGATGGTTCGGAGCCGCCGCCTAGGGTGGTGAGGAGGGTGGTGTTGAGTGGGCAGGTTACGTTGTCGTTTTGGGAGAGCGATGGCGGCGGGAGGAGGAAGAGAAAGAAGAGGAAGATGAAGAGCGACATTGGAGGTGCCTGGTAGGTGTTTGATAATTTGCCAAGAAGAAGAAAAGAAAGAGAATAAGTGGGTCTGTGATTTGAGTAATATATCATCGTCATTCATCACATCATTCTTCTTTCTTTCTCTCTCTGAGACTCTCAACGGTCAACACTCGACAGCCAGCCACCGTTTACCTTTCCTTTCATTCTTACTAATTACGATTATATAATAAATTAATAATAACAAGTTCGTTACTAGCTCAGCAAATTTAAGATTCTTTAGTGACATTTTTCTTGCATTAGTAATATATATACTGCAGTTTAATTTTGACTTGAAAAAGTTTACTAGATATATACATCGTGTGAATGTATACTTTTATTATTATATTTAAAAAGAAAAGATGAGTTCTTCTAAACCATCTCTTAGTTATCTTCTTCTAAATTTTTATTATTATTAACGCGATGTAAGACTGAAGGGGATGAATATTTGATTTTGCTAAGGAACGAGAACAAAATGTGAGGTTAGTTAGTTTATACCGATAAAAATATAAAAATATTATTTATACATTAAAATTAATCATTAATATATTTTTATATAAATATAAATATAATTTAATTTATTTTTAATATATATTTTATATTAATAATTAATTTTAATAATTTCATAATTTTATATATTTTATATTTAAAATTATATATTTATTCTAATAATAATTAATAAATATTAAATAAAATTATTGAAATTGATTTTTTATTACTTTTTAAATATTTCAGTTACGGAACATTATTGAATATTGAGTACTGCTAGTTGGTAGTTCTATCCTTAAATTATTTTTATAATCATAATGACCACTCCACTGGTAATTAGTTATGCATAGATTTCCTTATTACTGTTAATTGTGTGATAATTAGTTCCTTGTCTTGTCGTGACGTGACAACAGATTCAAAGATGCGAGACCTTTAGGCCTTTGGGGTCAGAAAAATTAGGACTATAATAATTTTTCGGTGAAGACTATAATAAATTACTAGTCAAAGATCGCACACTAGTACTTATTGGGCCCAATGAAGATTTCATCCCAATGCTCCGCAAGGCCCAACTACCTTAGCTTCCAGCCACTTCCAAAATTGACAATGGAACAAGACAATCTATTAGGATTAAAAAAATAATACCTCCAACATTAATGATTAGGATTATATTTTTTATTTTTAAAATTTATTAAAAGTTTTAAAATTATTTTTAAATTTTATTTTATTTTAATTTTGTTCTAGAAAACTTTTATTTATATCAAATGTATTTTTAATAGTTAAATTTTAAAAAAATTTATGATTATTTCAATAATAATACATAACAACTAAAAACTGATAATAGAATTATATATCTTATTTGTTTGTGTTGAAAATTGTTTTTGTGAATTTGTTATTGAATTTGCGGAATTCGGAGATCATGTACACAACGGCTCAGGGGGAATGAATGAATGAAAAAAAAAATGTAATAAAATTCTCATCATAAAAACTAAATTGAAAAGAATAAACCTCAAAACAGGTGTTTCAACTTCCAAGTCTCACCCATAACAATAATCACATGGTGTGCTGAGCACACACGTAACAATAGACGAATGATAGATATAAGATCTAGTGAAATTAAAGATAGAATCTCAAAAGAAATATGAAATATGCATGAGTATGACGTAACTTAAAAGAAAATATACACGCAAATCTTGAAATAAATATACTGCGTACTTGCGTAGCTTGTTGGTTTGTTTGTGGTGGCTCTAACTTTTGACACGGCATTTGATATTCATAAGACAGAGTTGTGAATAACAATGGTTAGAAAATAATTAGAATTAATTTAGATGAATTAATATCATTTATATTTATATAAAATATCTGTATATTAATGATAAGATTGTATGTTTTTATTACTTTAATTCTTTTAACATCTATATATACTTATATATTGTATCTTTGGTGACACACTCAATAATATGTCATTTTTTTTTTCGATTTAGTCTTTTACTTCTAATATTAATTAATCCCAAAAAAAAAACGAAATTTTCTTTACAAAATACAATATTCATTTTTCTTAGTTTACCACGGTATTTTTCAATCTTATAGGTAAAAGACCAATCTTATAATTTATATTTATTTTATTTTATTATTTTTGAGCCATCTATGAATATTGTTTTGTATAAGTACAGGGTATAGTGATTTTTAATTAAATGTAATCCGTCCCGGATGTAGTGATTTAGGTGGGATTTGATGTTGGCCAAAAACCGTTACAAGATGTAGTTGACAAAATTCTGCTGACCAAAAACTTTGAATGGCTATAGCGGTTTCTGAAAGTTATTTATCCATAAATCGCTACTGTGTACCACCGTTTATGCAAGACAGTATTCCTTCTCATTCGTGGTTTTTGCTCAGCAATTTTTTTTTAGAGGGTGTAACGGTTTTTGCCCAACACAAAATTTCACGTAAAAAATTAAGGTTAGATTGAAAATCTCTACACCATGTAGCGGTTTCTATAGATATAGAAAAGTTGCAATTTTGTCTGTGATATTAAAAAATTATAATTTGATAAATTTAATCTCCAAATAATTTATATACCTAACTTGCCCTGAATAATAGATAAATCATGAATATAATAGTATTAGTGTGTAAGCTTGCGGTTTTCTTGTTTTGTACGTCTAGCGATGATTAATGTATAATCCACAATTATGGGTATACAATAACAAGATAGCAATCTTATACATGTGACATTATATTATTGGCATATCACCAAACTCTTCCCTTTTGCAATCATATTTTGCAAACTTGAAAGCAACATATGGTAAAAAGGGCAGTGATGGCTACTTGTTTGTTTGTTGAAGTGCGTCTCTGTTCACTGTTTCTTGGTCTCATTGTCCCTCTCTGTTACATGTCCCCAATACATACAAAAAGATACAACCATATAATGTTTTAACTTTGAAATGTTATTTAATCTTCTCTGCCATTATAGCTACCTAACTTCTTTTATTCTCAACTTTGTATCATTGAATAGCACCTGTTCTGAAAGATAATGAAGGACTTGTTAGTGGATTCCCCAGTTTGTGTTCTTGAGGATTTCCTAAGGACCTCAGAATCAGAATCAAGCACTTATTCTTCCAAAGAGCACACTTTGGATTCTGAGTCTCATCAAGATAAGCCTAAACATGTTTCTAAGTGGCACACTTTTGTGCAATTGCTGAGAAGCAAGTCAAAGAAGCCTTTGGCCACATTGCATCCTCTTAGTGTTCTCAAGCTCTCAAGAAGAATGAGTGGTAGCATGAGGGAGACTTCACATGCTACCATGGATTCTCATTCCTCATTATTGCATACTTCACCCTGGAAGATCTTCACTCACCGTGACTTACAAATTGCTACTAAATATTTCAGCCAAGGTATGCATTATGCAACTTGCTTTGCATTTAAACTTCTGCTTATACCAATGTTTAGTAATTGTTTCAGAATAGAAATGTATCTCTTTTTCTTAGAATTTATAGTAATTGTATATTGTTTTTGTGCAGAGAATTTGATTGGGAAGGGTGGTTATGCTGAGGTTTACAAAGGGTGTTTGCCAAATCATCAGTTAGTAGCAGTTAAAAGACTAACAAGAGGAACAGCTGATGAAACTATAGGCGACTTCTTATCAGAACTTGGAATCATGGCGCATGTAAGCCACACCAACACTGCTAAATTGGTTGGTTATGGTGTGGAAGGTGGAATGCATCTGGTTCTTGAATTGTCTGAAAAAGGAAGCCTAGCTTCAGTTCTTTATGGTAATGCAGGATTAATTGTTTAACCTTTTCAAAATTTTCATGTGTTGTAATTTCTTGTGATTGTTATTAGGGTCCAAGGAGAAGCTTCCCTGGTCTATTAGGCAGAGAATTGCATTAGGAACAGCAGAGGGAATATTGTATCTTCATGAAGGTTGTCAAAGAAGAATTATCCATAGAGATATAAAAGCTGCAAATATCTTACTCACTGATGACTTTGAGCCTCAGGTATATACACTATACAGCTATATCTTACTTTGGATTCTGTGATTCTAAAGGCACTAAAGACAAATATTCATTTTGGAAGATTCCTGGTTTTTGTAGCTATGAAATTATGAAACTTGTCTCTTCATGTATTTGAATTTTATGTTTTTGTTTCACAGATTTGTGATTTTGGGCTGGCAAAATGGCTACCAGAGAATTGGACTCACCACAGTGTTACAAGATTTGAAGGAACATTTGGGTTTGTAACATTAAGAAATAAATAAATTAATCCTCTATAATCTATATTTAAACAATTTTGGTAACCTCATAGTAACTTAGAAATGGGTAACACAGATATCTTGCTCCAGAATACTTACTCCATGGCATAGTGGACGAGAAAACAGATGTATTTGCCTTTGGTGTTGTGCTATTAGAATTAGTAACTGGCCGGAGAGCGCTTGATTACTCGCAACAAAGTCTTGTCCTATGGGTATGTATGCAACTTTTTACGTGAAGATGACAGTCGAGAATCATTGAATAGTCTGATATTGATATCTCTAGCTAAACTGGTTAACATAACACATGTTTACATCTTAACTATTATCTTCGCATAAAAAGTATCTTTATTTGAGTAACCACCTATAATAATGGATGGTTTTTTATAGGCAAAACCTTTGCTGAAGAAGAATAAAATTAGGGAGCTGATTGATCCTTCACTAGGAGGTGATGACTTTGATTATAGGCAGATTAATGTTATGCTCTTGGCAGCTTCTTTATGCATACAACAATCTTCAATTCGTCGTCCCTCTATGAGACAGGCACGTTGGTTCATTCTCTACTTTTTTAATTTCATCTTCAGATTTATTTGAAGTTTTGAACTCTATATATATTGATATGTTGGGTGCAGATTGTGCAGCTTCTGAAAGGGAATCTTAGCTGCATCAAGTTTGCAAAGAAATCTCGAGTTCCATTCTTCACAAGAGTCTTTCAAGACGAGTTTCTTGACTCTGATTAGTTCAAATCAGAGGAAGCACTGAGAAGGAATTGTGATTATTGTGCATTAACAGTTAACACCATATATAAATGATACACATGCTAGATTTTTGTTACTAGATAATCAAATACTTCATTTTTTTTTTATATCTGTTTAGAACTCTAGATATATCAAGCTGCTCCTATTTATTTATTTTAGTATTGTCTGGTTGTAAAATTTAAAAAAGTAATATTGACAAGGTCTAGGAAAAAATAATCTTTTGTTTCAGGTTATTTCTTAAATCGTTTTTTATTGAAGAGTGTTGTCTTTTTTATTAATTAAAAAATATTTACTCTTTATTTATTGTATTTTATATCAACAGTTTTAATTTAGAATTTAAAATTTAATGTGTAAAATTTATGATATAGAATTTAGATTCAGAGTTTAAATTTAAAATTTATAATTTATAATTTATAGTTTAAAATCTGAGATTTAAGTTTTAAAATTTAGAGGGTTGTATTTTTTTTTTAAGTGCATTAGCATTTTTTTATGGAGAAGTTTAGGGTCAGCAGATTTGTTAAAAGCCTTTTTTTTGGTAAATTAAAGGGGCTTAAGCCCAAAAAAAAACAAAAACAAAACTTAAAAACCAAAAGACCAAAACAGCAAAGAAAGTCTTATTAAAAGTCTTATTAAATATATATGGACTTGGACCCTATCGCCCAAACTATTTAAGAACCGAAATATCTTAAACTAGCCCAATAGTACAAAAATATTTGTTCAGTCCAAAATAAATTCAGTTTTTCTCATGGGTCTCAATTTTTCTTTATGGACCAACTTTGCTCTCATTTCTTTTCTACCCTATCCAAAAAACAAATCAAAAACGTTTTTTTATATATCTTCTTTTTTTTTGGTCAGGAAGTTCTTTTTTTATAACGAGTTTCGGTCTGTAATGAGCAAGTGGGACGTGGAAGATAATAATAGTGTTGGGTGTCATGGTTGTATCGAATTGAAGCACCCATGAATGCCTTAGTTTTGTTTGGTCGCCACCACATATCCATATTTCTTAAATGAACTGATGGAATTGTGGGCCCAAGACATGCAAAATATGTATTTGGTTGGAGAAATGGAATGTCTTCGTCAAATATATTTAATTTCTTTAGAAAATAAATTTTGTTGAAGTGAAAAAGATGAATATGATTCAGACAATGGGTGAAATGGTTAAAGAAAAAGGCTTAAAAATGTTGTAGAAAAGACATTATAAATCATGGTAGGAGTAGTAGAAGAAGATACCATGCTATATACATAGAGACAATAGAGTAGTTGATGAAATAGACAGCACAAAAGAAATCATTAAATAACAGTGCCATCAATCATAACAGGAACATAAAATAATCTTCCACCTTAAAGTCGTGGTATGGAAGTTCATAGGACGAATTTAAAAAGGTGGGTGTTTTGAGTTAGTAATTAGTCTTCACACATGCCCCTTTAGCTGGGGGGCCATTTGTTTAATGTTTAGACTTGTTACTGCTTCTGAATTGATGAGAGGTGTTGTTTTCAAAGGAAAGAAGATATGAATACTCTGCTACGGTTGTTTTGCATGTATATACACAACCAAACCAAACAACCGTATATAAATAAATAAATAATATGCTTATTGTTATATAACTCTATAAGGACATGTCCTTTTCTATGCTCTGATTCTTCATATATCCCATATGCAGCAATAATGGAAGAATTATCATAACAAATAATCAGTGACCTTATTGAAAATTAAGTAATACAATTTTGAAAATGTTTTGGGTTTGGTAAAAAGAGAGAGGTTAACAAACTAACTTCTTGTTGACGTAATAGACTGCTGTTGAAAAAATGATTTTCACTGTGCAGAGTGCAGAGTATAGAGTATAAGAGTGGCAATAAGCTAATAATAACAATCATTTAGGCTTCTTTTGCAATATATATATATATATATATATATAAAGAATTTAGGATTAAAATTTAGAATAAAAGAATAATTTTAATAAAATTGATTGACATTAGCTAAAATAAATTAATTATCTAATCAGACTCTACAATCCAAATTTTGTTAATTAGGTATTTTTACCGTTAGTTTAGTTCTTAATTAAGCATGACATTATGGTTATATTTGTTTATAGAAATAGGAGGAAACAGAGATGTAGAAACAAAATCGTATTTGACAGATGAGATACAATCAGAAATAATTATATTTTTCTTTAAAAATTTTTAAATGCAAAAAAATGAGAATAAATTTAACTTTTATAATTTATTCTAATTTATCACTAAACAAAATATATGAATGATAATTTTTGTGTTTTGTCTAAATTTTATATCTTGTTCTCAATGTCTTGTTTTGCCTTATTCTAAGCCTATAAAAAAGGAAATGATGGAAGAATACCTTATCCAAGGTGATGGTATCGTATTGCAGTCCTATTATTGTTCCTTTTACTGCAAGCCTTTTGAGTTTTGACCCTGGCCATACGCAAGAAAAAGAAATTGACCCCCCACGAAAAGAAAGATAATTTCATTTTCCTATATATTATATATGTTGACTTGTAATCTTCGTCTACTCCTTAATTAATCCACATATTAAATTTAAGTAATTGGTGAAACATAATTTGAATTGCTAAAGAAGCCATGTGGATATGGCTATGCATAATCTACCCCTGACATACACATAGCTTGTGTCCCAAACCACTTTCCTCCTTTGTAATTTTCTGGTGTCTCATTCAAAAGCTTCTATGTTTGTTCCTTTCCCAAGAAGGAATAAAAAGTGTAGTGTAATTGATGGTCCTAAAGGATTATCTTATTTTAATTTGTTTCTATTTTGACACGGTATGTGGTACATGAATATGATAGGCAATCAAAAATATATGCAGTTGTAGTGTGTTCCAAGTTAGACATAATGGAGGCCTAAAGTGAAAGCTATGTATCCCTAGCCAGTAGCCAGGTATAGTAATAATAGAAATCATGCAATGCTAGCACCCCAATTCATTCACTGACAACTCTTCAATTTATTAACTCAAAAGAAAAAAATTCTTTAGAGCAGCAAAATTCTTATATATAATTATATTTGAGATGTTATTATTTGACATTCAAATAAAGTCATTAAAGTGAGTCTGTCTTACTGAAATTATATTAAAATGCTGTTTTGGAAATGACATTAAGTTTAATTGTAGGTATTGATAGATAAAGTCATTTAGTTGAAGAATACCAAAGTAAATAGATACTGAGAGTCAAGATCTGGAAAATTGTAGGTATTAGTAAAGTTTAATTGTAAAAGTATAAAAAATGAGTGAAATAAAAGTAAAGACAAAAAAAAGACAGCTAAGAAGAAGAGTGCAGAACACAAGAAGCATGTGAAGATGGCTAAGTTGACCACCTTCAAGCATGGAAGTGGAACCCAACACCCAGGTGGCTTAAACTGAATCCCCGTGCAGTCCACCTCTTTTTTCTTTGACCAATTACATCAACAATGGTTCAACCACAACAACGTATACATGGTGTCACATGCATACAAAAATACTTAAGCCTTATAACGGGCTTCATGTTTGCGCATCTTGCTATAACAGCAAATAATAATAGTACTTTTGTACACGTAAAACGTACAGTAGAGCTAGGTGGAGGTGTGAGGTGTCAGGTACGGAAGCCACGTAGGCTCGGACAACCGTTTGTTACGATCCTGAATACGATTAAAATAAGAATAAACAAGTAAATTAGTAATATACTAATATTACTGATTCCCATACTGGATTTGTATTGTAGCTAATACAAGTGAGTGAGAGGAGATATTCTTGTGTGAGATTGAAAAAATAAAGAGGTGATTAACATTGTGGATTGATTGAGCAAGGAGATATTCTTGCTTCTCCTCCAAGCCTACACATTCTCCGCCATATTTAAGACCTTCACACCCCAAAAACCGATCCTCTTCTTTCTCTCATTCACGGAATACCCAACTTTTTCCAGCTCAAAAGAATTCATTACTCTATCTCTCTTCTCTCTATAAAACCCAACACCTTCACATTTTCACTATACACAATGGCATCGCCCTTCATCTTCCTAATTTTCTTCTTCATATTCAGAGTGCATCATGCTATATTGGATCCCAATGATTTCTTGGCTCTTCAATCTATTCGTAAATCGCTTCACGATGTTCCCGGCTCTAACTTCTTTTCTTCTTGGGACTTCACCTCTGATCCATGCACATTCTCCGGCGTCTTCTGCCATGCCGATAGAGTCGTTGCTCTAAACCTTGGCGATCCCCGCGCCGGCTCCCCCGGCCTCACCGGAAAACTTGACCCCGCACTCTCAAAGCTCTCCGCTCTCGCTGAATTAACAGTCGTCCCCGGCCGAATCTACGGCCATCTCCCGCCCTCTCTCTCTGCACTTACCAATCTCCGATTCCTTGGCATTAGTCGTAATTTCGTCTCCGGCGACATTCCGGCAGGTTTAGGCAACCTTCGCAGCCTCAGAACTCTCGATCTCAGCTACAACCAGCTCTCCGGAACAATCCCCCCGGCGATTGGAAACCTCCCGGAGCTCGTCAACGTCGTCCTCTGCCATAACCGTCTCACCGGTTCGGTTCCCAAATTCTCATCTCAAACGCTAACCCGGCTCGATCTGAAACATAACACTCTCTCCGGTTCGATCGAACCGGATTCCCTCCCACCCTCACTCCACTACCTCTCCCTCTCGTGGAATTGGTTCACTGGACCGGTAGACCGGTTACTAAGCAGGCTCAACCAGCTAAACTACCTCGACCTAAGCCTGAACCGGTTCACCGGTTCAATTCCAGCTCAACTCTTTACGTACCCCCTAACAAACCTCCAGCTCGAGAGGAACCAGTTCTCGGGTCCGGTCCAACCGTTCAACGACGTTTCGATCCAGACCGTTGATCTTAGCTATAACAGATTCTCCGGTGAGATATCGCCCATGCTGGCGAACGTGCAGTATCTTTACCTGAACAACAACGGGTTTTCCGGGCAGGTCCCTGCCAGCTTCGTTGACCGGTTGCTGGCGGCGAGTATAGAGATTCTTTATCTTCAGCATAATTACCTGACCGGAATAGCGATAAGTCCCACGGCGGAGATTCCGGTGAGCAGCTCGCTTTGCGTTCAGTATAACTGTATGGTGCCGCCGGTGCAGACGGGGTGTCCGGTGAGGTCCGGGACGCAGAAGATTCGGCCTGCTGAGGAGTGCAATCAATGGAGGGGATGATGATTTTTTGAGTAAAAAGAATCATATAATATAATAATAATATTAATATGATATAGAATTTATTATATGATATATATTATTATCGTTCATAATACATTCAACTAATAGGGAATGTTGAAGCTTTTGAAATGAAAATTGATCGTATAGGCTCTCAGTTTTTGTTTAATCTCTCCCCTTTTTTCTTTTTTTTTTTTCAAATTAGCATTTTTTATTCGTTATTGATGAGGATGAATAAGGTGAGCAGTGTGAAACTGTGAATAGTCGAGGTTCTATATTACAACAATGTTCTATATATTACTCATATTGTAATATGAATAAGAAAGGACCAAAATTTGATTATTGGCATTGTGTCACTGTTACGTGTTTTTTCCTGTGTGTTTGTCTCTATATATAGTATGTGGAATTCACAAACTCGACCATGATTTGTGAGATGCCTATCATAAAGTTAGCAATGCAAATCATACTATTTGATAATTAACTAATCTTCATGTTAACTAAACTAAACTGTGAAAGAAAAGATAGGTGTTGACTTGTAAGTATAAGAAACTGAGGTTTGTGTATGTAACGAGTAGGCTTAAGCAGTTGAGAAGCACATGACCATAAACGGCAGTTCAACAACTATGCTCTAACTTGTCCCTCAAATGGCGGCTTTCCCCATTTTTGTCGTTTCTCATATCCGTTTGTTAATTAGTTGTTACCTCGTTAATCCCAGGGTAACATATTTCTTTTATTTTACACGTTTATAATCACTTCAATGCTCTTTACTCCATAGATATGTTTGTTATTGTAACCCAAATGTATAGCAATGTAGTCAAATTTTATACTGATCATAAACAAAATTAAATTCTTAATAGCATTATATATGTGGTTATATATTATATTACCGTTATATGGAATCACAGTATATGAAAGGCATGTTCATCCTTCCATCTCTTGTTTCTATCTTCTGTACTGAGTGTAAATAATTTAGTCGACATTTTAATCATTTTGCACACATAATCGTTACGTTACATAATCCAATAATTTAACTTGGGTCCTTCGGGGAACATCTCTGCCTCTCTGGTCCATTGTCAACTGTAACACTGGAGGCCCCAAACTTCTTCGTCAACTACAACTACTTCTTTTTAAATAAAAATTATTTTATCTACTCATTTTTCTTACTTCATTCAAAAATTGATAACGGATAACTGTTAGATGATAATTTAGTCAAACCTGTCAAATTATTTAACAACCCTCAATTATTAATTTCGCATGAAATTAACTATCTACTCCACATAAAGTTAACAACACATAAATTTTTACCTATTATTAGATAAGGATCGATCGCAAAACCCAAAATAATTTCCACGGAATGCAATATTGGAACTAGAAATTTGCAGACATGCTATTCTTTTTGCTTCTTTTCTTTATTTTTTTTATTCTTTCACTAGTATACAAACATGCTATTTGATTGCTTCTTTTTTAAGCTTTGGGTTGTGGTAGGACGCAAACCCTTTGTAGAAGCTAGAACCATTTTGGCTTTATTCTTGGAACTTCCATAAATGTGCATACACAATAATTGGGGTGTACCATGGCATTCTGCTTTAAGGAAAAACACAAAAGCAACGACTAGATTCACTACAAAAGTAACGAGACAACAATTATTATAATTACACATAAAATTTATTACATGCACAGACAGCTTATCAAAGAATCAACCTCCATGTCATACCAGTGGCTATTTATGTACAAGATCTTGTGCTACTTACATGTTGCACCTTATTATGCTAACAAAATATCTTCATCAACATAGATCTCTCAGATTATTTGATAGTTCATTTGATGGACATCATAGTTAATCTTCTTAGGTATCTCCTGGATGATGAGATTTTTCGATACTCATGAAGCACCGCGTGAATTTGGTTGCAACCAATAAACATGGCGCGCGATGCATTTCAGAAGCACCTAAGAATTTCTCCTTCTGGAGGCCCTCCTTTTTGCGGAGAGGGGAGGTACTTCAGCACTGCCATCAAATCCCCATTTGACAACGTCACCGTCCCAAGAAGAGCTAACAAGTGTAGTTTGGAATGGATGCCAACTACAATCTCTTACAGGTGATTTATGATGCTTTAGTGTTGCAACTTGAGCTCCGCTAACCTGAATATTACCACAGATTCAGTGTGTGATAAAGGAGAATTCTGATTTGATGCATGTTAATTAGTTGACATGACTGCGACATAATATGCAGTTACCGTTCATACTATTTGAACCCGCGAAAAATTGTAGTTACTATAGGAATATACAAAGATAAAGCAGCAGTAACCGATATACATACCAAATCATATATGTAAACACATGCATTGTGTGATCCAGTATAGATGTACTTTTGGCCAGTGCTGCAAATGGGAAGGGGAAAAAGTTAACTGAAATATTCCAAGATGATGAGTTGGCTGATTTAGAAAACAGCACTTATTGTTGACCAATACTTCCAGGGGAGAAAATGACAGGTTTCAAGGAAGAAGAATATCAAAGGAGAACACAAGGAAAATGATCAATACAAAAGTAAGGTAAGCATAGTACTTACCTAAATGCTGGGGAGAAATAGCAGCGGATAAGAGTGCGCAAGACTGAATGGCCTCTATATGTAGCCACAGACTGATCACAAGGGTGCTTCAAATTTTTGGCTTGAGGTGGGTAATCCATCCACCTATAATCCCATTCATAACTCCTATAGCCAGGATTGCTAGAACAAATTAAAGTTTTCTGTTAGAACATGCTATTCTGTAGCCAACCATTTCATCAAATATGAAATATACTTGCAGAGAGGTAAAGAACTTCATACAACAAACATATTAATGAGTATTCTAGCATTTTTTTTAAATAAAAAAAAAAGAGAGAGAGAGAAGGGGTCATTAGAAAGATATTGGAAGCTAAAATGAGCATACCACGTAACATTGGATGACATTTTGCGTATATCCCAAAGTTTGATGGTCTGATCTTTACCATTTGAAATGAAATAACGCCCATCCCCACGGCTATCGATAAATGTGATCCCCTCGAGGTGGCCCATGAGGACCCCTGCGGGCTTACCTCTAGAATTTAAGCAACGCCGATCCCATACCTACACAAATTTGCAAGTCAGAATGTGTCCTTGACAATAGAACAGGGAGAAAGGGCAAAATTGCTATGGTTGCATTCCAATTTAAGTGCCAAATACAAGAGTTAAGAAACTATGCAGTAAAAACCAATGATGAGTATCGAGTAATAACAAAGACTTCACATGTAAAACAGCAGTTACCGAGATGCAGGAAAATGGGACATAAATCTTAACAGAATCCATGTTGCAGTTATTGTGCAGAACATACCTTGCAAAAAGTATCATCACTACCGGAGTAAATAAGATGGCTAGCTTCATCAGCAAAGCATACGGTGTTCACATCTGACTGAAGAAAAAAATGTTAGATCCACTGATTAATATTCCAGGCCAACTAGAAGCCACATAAGTACATGACCCCTTTATTCTTCTTCTATCAAAGACCAGATTGTACGACTTTTAGTAAATTAATTTTGGAAAGTTCTCATTAAACTAGTAATCAGTATTTAATAATACAAAGCTTCTTATCAAAAGACCACATCTTGTGTATAACAAAGCATAGTAGTCATAGAATAGTGAGTTCAAACAAAGTCTAGGAAGAACAGTGTCTCTTGTGGGACAGGAAATTCTAGCAACATCCTTGAAAGATATTCATACACTTTTGACTTCTTTTAACAAATATATGAACAAAAACAAGCTTTCAAATAGAGCTTCACAAGCACTAATGTAAAAGGATGGCCAATATTATAGATGAGCCAACCACCATGCCATTCAACAACATATGTTATAAAACATGGTCCTTCATTTTATGCAAAATGAATTGTACCATACACAACAGACCCAGAGAGGACTAGATTTTGGGATCATAGAACCAGAAATCAGAATACAGGGGAAGTGAGGGTAAATAAACATAATGTTGGTGCCATGAAACAATACCGTGTGAGCTAAAATTCGAAGTGAAAGCTTATTTGCTTCAAGATCATAAACATATATAGAATCACCACTGCTTCCTGCAACTAATTCTCTCCCATCTGTTGAGAATTTCACAGTGAATATCCCAACAGAGTAACCTCCATCATCACTTGAAGAAAGATCCAAACCATCATGGATTTCCTGCATATTTTCAGAAATGAATTACAAATAGAAAATAATGGCACTAAAACATAATATTTGCATAAAACATCCATATTGAAAGATCCAATTTTCGAATAGCTAATCCACAGTAATCTTCTAGAGTTTTCAAGATAATAGGAGATTTCATGGAATTAGGAGAACCATTTAAATTCAAATAGTGGCAATATTCATCATCAATACCGTAACATTTGCTAGAGACTCTGTTTCAGAAGATCCAATATTTACAATGTGTACGATAGGTGACATGCTGGCATAAACCTGAAATCAAAGAGTACAGATGTCATAAGAAAAAGACCAACAGTAGTAGCAATGTACAATAGCACCCCTGCCTCCATGTAGCAGATGTTTTCGTCTTCTAAAGGGAAGGGAAAGTGCTAGAGGAAGGGACTTTGTCCCTAGTTTGAAGGGAAAGGATTTAGAGTAATGCTACTTAGATGGGACCAACTATTTTCGCATCCTCTTCCTCTTGGATGGTAATATTGACCAAAGAAAGCAAAGCCTCCCTTCTTTTACATTTGCAAGGGAGGGATAACTCCTCCACCACTTCACCGTTCATTTATTTCCTTATATTTTCTTCTGTTTCAAATCATGTTCCTTTCTTTTCCTTTTCCTCCATGATATCAAATAACCATAGAGGAAAGCAACAGATAAGAACGATTTAGATAAATTTTATCCATGCAATAAGATAGACAAAAAAAATTGAAAACTCACAAGATAGCGTTGATCAGGAGAAAGAGATGTATCAGTTATTGTCCATCTCAAACTTTTGGCTAGAATATTCTTCTTAACTTTCCAACCTTCATCCACATTGTATATTCTTATGTGGCTTCCCTGCAAAGTAAATATCCCTGGTTTAATTAAAGTTGAAACAATGGCATCCTTATGTTTGTTTAAAGAGATCAACAAAGAACTATGCCTCATATGACCATAAAGCAAGCCTTCCTCTGTAGTTTCCACAACATACTAAGAACCAGATCATAAACTAGGAAAATATTGGAGCATTGAAAGAGTTAAATAAGGTGTGAAGGAGAATTTAGTTTACCTGAAACCCAGCGACAAAGAGAGAACCATCGGCTGAAAACTGCGAGACATATGCTCGACTTGCCATTTGGTCAATAAGTGAGGGACCATTTACCGGCAAATATCTGCTTAAAAGATGACAACAGTCGGCCGACGAAAACCTTCCTCGCCCTGAATAATTGGATTCCCGACCTGCAAGCAACTTTACAGGTGAAACTGGCAACTCAGGCCTTCCAGGTCCAACTTGGCCTAGCAATTGATGAGGCGTCGACTTCAACTTTGTGAGCTGAGAAATCTCATTGTCTAAATAGTTCAAGGGTTTTTTGGTCGGTTGACTAGTACAATCTTCAAAAATGGCACTTCCATCATCGGAGACGTCAGAATCAATCTCCAGTCTACTCATAGCATAACCCATCTCTTCAGCGTGAATCGCGGGGGATATAGCATACATAACTCACAGCAACTGACAATATTTTGCAATGCCCAAGCATCTTATCAACTACAAAATATTCATAACGTATCCTTGTATTACAACCCTACAAAAAAAAATATAATAAATGTGTGAAGCATTAAGTAGCATAATGGCAAAGTAGAAAGCTTTCAACAGTATGCAATCAAACAGATATTATATTTTAAGTGAATGCATTGCCAATAAAGCTAAACCCTTTGTTTCTCAAAAGAATCTACTTAGTAGTGTTGTTGTCTTTTATGTTGATGATGTATGGAATATTTAAAAAAAAAAAATACCAGAATCTTCCTTTGACCTATATAAAGGTTATGCAAAATTCGGCAAAGCATCAAATTCCTTGAATCTGAAGAATATGAATCATCATGTTTGTAATTTTTCTCTTCAGTGTTTAATACAAGAGGGTAACAGAACAACCCCACTTGATAAACCAAAAGACATTCCTCAGGTTCAGAGAAAAAGTCAGTATAACAAAAAAATCAGATAAAACCAAGCAGGAGGAAAAATTAAACGAACAATAATCAACAAGACGCATACCCTTCACCCAGCTAGTGATTCATCTTCAGATTAAATTATTAATCAGAACTAAAAGGAATCATACCCAATTATTCAAAACCCTCAATCGCCTTCTGAATCACCTCAAGATTAAAACTTTTCACAGCAAAACCCACTTCATTATGTGAAACGGTGAGTGAAGGATGAACCATTCATGATCAAATCAAACCAAAGACATGAACAAAGTAAAAGTGAGCTGAACAATTAAACCCAGTACATGCTAGATAGATGGAATCGTTGTTCAAAGAGTAGTTGAAGTTTATAAGAATCAAAATACGAATGAAAAATGTAACGACTTTGATGCATAATTGTCTGTGACACACAGAGTTTACTAGCTTGATGGTCATGTCATACCTCTTGGCGCTGAAGGAACAAAGAATCTTTCGAGCTTGTTTTTTCTTTTGTCTTGAGCAGAAGATTCTGCTGTGTTACATGGGGAACGAAAGCAGTGAAATTGAACGGATTTTTCGGCTTTTTTGGGATGAAGATGTGCATAAAGTGAAGGACGGTGAAGGAGATTTGTCTGCACCAAGATATGTACTCCCAACCAACACATTTTAATCACTTTTTTCTTTCTTTTATGGCAAATTATTTTTAATAGATAATTATTCAAATTAGTCTCTACAAATTTTAAAAGTGGATATTTTAATTTTAAAAGATTTAATATACAGATCAATTTTTAAAGTTTTATTCCGATAAATAAATTAATTTTTAATTTATTTTTCGATAAAATACTTACTTAAATTAGTTCCCAAAAATTTAAAAAACGAACATTTTAGTTCTTAAAAAATTAATATACATTCAAGTTAAAATAAAAAATATAATAAAAAGATAGTGATGTGAAGACGATATTTTATTATAAAAATATAATTATTATTATAATTAATTTATATTTAAATTAATAAAATAAAAAATGTGTATTTAGTTATTTAAAATTATAATATATTAAAATTAATTTTAGTAACCAATTTTAATATATTAATAATATTTTTAATTAAAAATAGTGATGTGAAGACGATATTTTATTATAAAAGGGATGGGCTTAGTGAGATTAGAAAAATGCTATGATCTATCATCTATGTATCTAATGTTAGAGAAGGCATTTGTATTGTTGACTTGTGCATTTAGTGCGGTTGTGCTTTGTGGTGGAGGTTGAGACAAGTTATATGTGGATGTGATGAACTGTGATCTCTAGTGAGTTAGTGAGTAGTGAGTATACAAATGTTTGGTTTGGTAACAAAATTTAAGAAAAAGTGTTTGTTTTTCATAAATTAAAAAATTATATATTTGTGCTTATAATTTTAAAAAATTAGAAGTATTTTGTAAAAGTTTATACTTATTGAAACTAAAAAATTTATATAATCTTATATATTAATAATATTTTGATTTATTATTAATTAAATAATTGATATCAATTTTATTTGCGATTAAAAATAACAAAATTAAATAAAATTAAAAGTTAGAAGTATTTTAAAAAAATCATAAATATTAAATAAAAAACATATTTTATCCTAATTTTCAAAAATTATTTCGTCAAACATGACTATTATTATTTATACTTATTGGTAGTCACTTCTAATTTACTCAACAAGGTATTTACAATTTTTAAATAACATCAATGAGAATTTCATAATTTTAACTTGTTTTAAACAGTATTTTGCTTGCGAGTACCATGATGCAAGGAAACACAACTTGAAATATAATATGTAAATTTCAACCAAAACAAAACAAAACAAAAGAATTAATTAATTTCTATTTTTAACTTTTCAAATTTTATTTACCAATATATAACCCTTTTTTTTTTGTCAGAACTCAGAACAGGTGGAGTCTGGAAAGGTCAGTCAACCACCTAAGTACTATCTTTATCTTCTTCTTTTTTTTTGGTCATTCACCTAAGTACTATCTGTCTATGCATAAATTCCTCTTTTTGGTAAACATACGGGCCTAAGCCCAATTATCATTTTCTTTACCTGCATAATGCTCTAAATTCAAATTTAAGCGTTCCAAAAAGAAATTGTTTGAATGGACCTTTGCAAAAATGAATGTCTGCTGGACAGCCTAATAGGAAAGGAAAATAAAGGGAAAGACCAAGCCCATATTGACCAAAAAGAAGGCCCATGGATTCTATGACCTTGTTGTTCGTGCCTGCGTCAGCGGGGATGGAGGGGTTAGTGGGGATTTTTCTTGTTGAGTGTAAAACCCTAACAAAATCTCAATCACCAAAACGATGAAGCGAGTTTGGAGATTCACTTCAGACGCAGTAGCGCAAGCCGAACACTTCTGCTTCCACTCCCATGGCATCCCTAACCCTAAACCTAATATTCCGTCCTTTACTACCACCACTGCCGCATTCACATCGCCTGGCCTCACTCGCCGCCACTGCACCTCCGGTACCCCTCCTCCTCCTCACCCGCTTCAAGATATTACTCCCCTCTTCATCGAGAAACGCAGGCTTCCGTTCGGAGAGGATCTCATCAATAAAGCATCGGTTTTGAAGAACCAACTGGTTCTCGAAGCCTCGGATTCCAATCGGGTAATTGAGATCCTCGATGAGAACTCTGCATCACTGATTGAAAGTCATGTAGGTGGATCTGTGCTGCTCGAGCTCTTGAATCAGTTGGATTCGTGGCCTTCCTTGGCCCTTCAGGTATATTGCAAAGATTCCCAACTTGGATTGTGTTAAGTTCGAATTTGAAATGAGGAAAACAAAAATGCAATCCTATGTTATGATTGAATTTTCTATAATTAATGTTTTTCATAAGCTAAAGCTATTTATTTTATGATTTTTCTTCTTGGAATCTTACCTAAACAGTTTTATAAAGTATGAAGGAGTAGTGTTTGTTAAAGGAATCAGAGAGCACTTGTTTGACCTGGAAGGTAATCCCTTTTTCTTATTAGATTGGCTGGTTCATGATTTAGGTGTTTGATTGGAGGAGGGAGAAGAAGAATTCTGGTGTTGACTCCCCAATGAGTGTATATGAGTATTCTAAGGGCATAAAAGCTGCAGGTAGATGTAAAGATGTTCATCATGCCGTTGAGATCTTTCGAGACGCTGCGAAGAAGGGCATGAGAACGACCAGCACTTACAATGCATTGATGAGTGCTTTTATGTTCAATGGTCTTGCAAAGATGTGTCACGAGTTGTTCTGTGATATGAAGAAGCATGCAGCTTGTCCTCCTACAATTGCCACATACAATATTCTCATATCTCTTTACTCTCGCTTGGTGCTGGTGGATTACATGGAAGAAACATACCAGGCGATAAAAGAGTCGGACCTCCAACTCAGTGAGAATACTTATAATTATTTGATTGCTGGATATATCTCGGCTTCGATGTGGCATGACATGGAGAGAGTTTTTCAAATGATGAAGGGAGGCCCTGTCAAGCCTAACTTGAAAACCCACCTGCTAATGCTTCGAGGCTATGGACAATCAGGTAATCTGGAGAAGATGGAAGAGATGTATTCTCTAGTAAGGGATCATGTAAACAAAAAAGAAATTCCATTGATCAGGGCCATGATATGTGCGTATTGTAAAAGTTCAGATTCGGATAGAGTGAAGAAGGTAGAGGGATTGCTGAAGCTTATTCCACAAGAACATTACAGACCATGGTTGGACGCCTTGTTGATTAAGCTCTATTCCCAGGAGGACTGGTTAGAGGAAATGGAGATTACAATTAATGAGGCTTTTGAGCGCAGAACCCGGATAGCCTCAGCAAGTACTATGAGATGCATTACTGCAACTTATTATCGGTGTAATGCAATAGAAAGGCTAGAAAATTTTGTGAAACGTGCTGAATGTGCTGGGTGGAGAATCTGTCGGTCCTTGTATCATTGTAAGCTTGTCTTATATGGATCACATAATCGTATTGATGAGATGCGTTATGTCTTTGATGAAATGGAAGGTGTTAAAATTAATTGCACAAAAAAAACATTGTGGATAATGTACAAAGCTTACCTGAACCATGGTCAGAGATCCATGGTTCTGAAAATACTGGGACAAATGTTCAAGCATGGTTATGAAGTCCCCTTGCATGCATTTCCATCATAAATTATATTGTCATTCATATCACCTGTTTCAGTTATTGTAAGCATGTTGTGCATATGTTCTATGTTGAAAATCATTCAAGTTTTATACCAGTGGTTGCAAATGGCAGCATGCACTAATATTAGAAAAATAAAATTAGTGCAACTGACATCTTCAGCAGCTTGTCATTTAAATAATTTGTAGGTATGCATCTTTTCTTGAGGCTTCTTTTAAGATATTCTTGTTCTGGTGTATTACTTATTTTGCTGTCATGCCATTAATAATGTTAATCGATACATGCTTGGGTTTTGATTATGAACATTTTACCACTCCTCTATTGTTAACAATAATAATTCTGAAATTTTCTGATGGTGGTATTTGTTTGAGTGGTGCCTCTGGAACTGGTTCTGCACAAGGATACTTTGTTTAAGATGCATGATTTGAAGTTATGCTTTGTTATGCAAGTCTGGATAGTTTGACAATATATAGCCTTTATAATATAACATAGCAGGATACTCCTTTTTAATCCAACCATTTAGGTAATATACAAAATGATTGCTTACATTTTCTGCTTTACGACAGTAGTTATTGCAGATGGTGTTGTACATGTGCAGTCTTTGGGAGATGAAGGGTCCCCAACACATTGAGTGCTGCTGTGTTTGCAAAGTTTGAATAGCACTTTCTTGATACTTATACACAGAAGAGTGCAACTCTTGATCTTTATGCTGAGTCTATTTACAACTTGTGAAACCATGTTGGAAGTTTGGAAGAGCAAGAAGTTGATATGGCAACATCCTTTATTTATTTAATACATATTCATGAAATTGGAGCTTGCATTACCATGCACCAAACAATCAATTCTTTGAATGGCTATCCCCTTCAAAGCCATTTGTTTCGAAGCTAAAATTTGCAAATTTTTGTCAGCTAAATTTTGTTGTAGATGTCCTGAATTCATGGGCAGATTATGCTTGTAATAAATGGTTAGGGTAAAAAAATTTAATCCAGACGGTTGATATTATTCTTTTGTATAAGAGAGAATTGCATATACTTATTTTTGACTCCTCGCAGTGCTATGTTTCTTAGTCTCCAATCTTCTGGCCAGTCATACTTTTTCCTCCTCATTAATCTTTCCTTCTGTTTTTTAATTATGAATAACTATTAAGACAATCATTATATTTTATTAAATATTTATATATTTGAAAAAAAAATACATTTTACATGTTACGTTGGGTAACCGGAAATTAATGGGTTGAATTCGCTGGATTGGCCAAATCTCCTGAAGAAGGAAGTCTTCGACTTGGTGAGTGATAGGGAGCCTCCGTCCGACTAGCGTGTGTGAAGGAATGAGGGTGGTATTTGCAAAGACACTCTAATGCTTAAGTCAGTAGGGGCCTAAGCAGGTTTAGATTGTATTGGAACTTAGTGATACCTGCGGGATGTCAGTGTATTTATAGTGGCGAACCAATAATTACCGTTAGAGTAGTTCCACCTTTTAAGGAGGATAATCGTCCCTTTATTTTAGGGAAGTTGAGATATGACTCCTAGAAGTGGGTTGAGAAATTTTAGGAGCAGTTACCTATTTGAATAAGTGTTATCTACCAGCTGATCCTTGGTCTCGACTTCCTTGGAGTGATGTTTGTGTTGAACCCGACCTCTTTGGAGGAGGTCGGTTACGGGGCGAGACCAATCTATGGATTGGGTTTTTTTATCTTATTTGGATTTGGGTCTTAGCGTTGGGTCAAGGTATGAACAGTGTCCCTACTCGAATCCGATCTCTTTTGTCTAAGAGTTGGATTCGAGTATTTGAACTCGGGTTTGTAGCGCTATGGTGAGGAACCGACGTGATTCAAAATTTCTCAACTGTCACGTCTAATCAAACGTCGCGTCCATTAGGGGTTTCGTATTTACACGTGGGGAGCAGTTACATTGGTGACAGCGCAACTCTTTAATGATTATGTTGATTTACCACTATGCCCCTAGCGTGTTTTATAAATACTTTTTCCTCTCTTTCTTTGTTTCGTTTCTGAAAGCTTTTCCGTCTGCACTCTCTCTTCGAAAAGAAAAGACTCCTTCCTTCTTCGAGCGTTTTGGTTGTCGTTGCATCTACCTTCTTTGTAAACGAAAGATCAATTCTTTTTCCTTCTCTTTTCTTACGAAAGCTTTTGTTTTCATATTATTTATAGGAGTGTTGACAGTAGGCTTAGTGACTCTGTTTTATTGAGGAACTTACCTTAGGCCCTTTAGAGACCCTGTTTTTGATCATTTCCCTTTTTCTTTGTAGGTTTTGTCATCCTTTTATAAAAAAAAGATGTCTTTTTTAGAGTCTCTTTCACAGTGGGTGGATGACACTGTTCTTGGGGAGGACTCCTTAGTAGATACCGACTACCTTACTTATCTTCGTACCCATCATAGGATTTGTGTTCTTGATGAGGATGAGCTAAAATATGAATTGACTGCCCCGGGTCCAAAAGACCGGGTTTGTTTTGGGAGGGCTTCTGATGCGGACCTTCATTTCTTTTTTATGTATGAAAGCCTTTTTACTCGCTTGAGAGTTTCTCTACCTTTTTCTGATTTTGAGATGGTTGTTTTGTCTCACTGCCATGTCGCTCCTACCCAACTTCACCCAAACTCTTGGGGTTTCCTGAAGATTTACCAACTAGTCAGCCAAGCCCTCAATTTCCTAACTTCTTTGAAACTCTTTTTTTATCTCTTTCATATGACCAAGCCCTTTAGTGGGCAAAACAATAAGCAGCAGTGGGTGTCTTTCCGAGCCATTCAAGGCCAGAGAATTTTCAACCTTTTTTATGAGTCCTTCCATGATTTTAAAAACTTCTTTTTCAAAGTTCAAGTCGTAGAGGGTCACCACCCCTTTTTCCTGGATCAATTTTCTTCTCATCGCTTTCCCCTTTATTGGTTAGAGGCTTCCCCTGTGGAGAAGTATGGTCCGGATGATCTGGACAAGGTTGAGAAGCTTGTTGTGGGGTTCTTACGAGAAGTTTGGGGGAGGGCCCTTTATTTGGACACAAAGAAATTCCTTCAGGGGTCCTCGAGTTTTGTTCGGACCCAAATAGGTAGACTTTGTTGTTTCTTGAATTTCTCCGACTTGATTTTGTTGCTTCCGACTTTGAAATATTTTTTGAGTTGCTATTTCTGACTTCTTCTGATATGTGAATTGATTCTTTGCTTTCTTTTCTTTCAGAGATGGTGAAGAAAGCTTCTAACTCCTCCTACCAGAAAGTCCAAGACGCTAGGAAGAGGGCTCGAGCGCGGGTGGACGCGGCAAGGGCTGCTGGCACTCTTCCTCCTCCTCCTCCTCCCCCTCCTCCTCCTCACAACTTGGGGACCTCCTCTCATCACATCATGGTATCTTCTTTTTCTGCTTCTTCTCTTCCTTCTCCTCCCTCTCCGTCCCGATCTTCCCTTGAACCCGAGAAGAAGAAGCGTAAGACTTCTGGCTCTTCTTCTGGGGCTGCTACATTTGATGGTCCGCAATTTGTCCGGAACCATATATTTCCCTATACATCAATCAGTATGGAGGATGCTATGGTTAGGAACCATCTGAATGTTATAGTTCAGGGTAGTGTTCGGGCGGTTGGAGTGTGTACCAAACTTCTTGATATTTTGGAACAGACTCTCCTTAACTCTTTGGGTTCTGCCCAAAAAGTTGAGGAGCTTTAGGGGAGGATTTTACTTTATCAGGAGAAAGAGAAGAGGCTGAAGGAGGAGGTCGCCGAGTTGAAGGGGGAGAGGGATCGGCTTCGGGAGAGGGAGAAGAAGTTGATGGGCCAATGTACTATGGCGGAGGGCCTTAAGGAGAAGGCGGAGCAGAATTACATTAGGCTCTTTGGGGAGAACCTTGATCTGAAGAAGGAGCTGTCTGGATGTCGGGATGCTTTTCAGGATCTTGAGGATTCGATAGCTGAGGGTGCGGAGGAGGCCTGGAGGATCTTTAAGGAACAAGTCGGAGTTATTGCTCCCGACTTAGACCTTTCTTCGTTAGATCCTGACAAGATCATAGTGGATGGTGTCATTGTCTCTCCTCCCCGACCTGAGACTGACTCCGACTTGAAGACTCGGGGGTAGAGAATAATAGAGTCTCCTCCACGACAAGGGGACCTTCCGAGTTCTTCAGGGGTTCCCTCTCCAGGTCTTGAGCAACCTGCTTCGTCCTCCCCTGTTGCTACCTCGACTTCTCCCTCTAAATGAATCTGGCTATTCGGGGCCCGGCCTGTGGGCCCCTTGTTTTTAAACACTTTTATTGGTGCTGTGGTGGTTGGTTCTTTGATATTTTCTGGCCTTTTGTGGTCGTTAACAAAAAATGCCTTTAATTTTTATTCCCTTTTTTGGATAAGAGGTTTAAATTATATCTGGTCTGTGCATGCTTTTTCGTTCTAGCTTTTAGGTTTTTTTGAAAAAAAAAAACCCATTTTTTTATCTTTTTTGCTGAAAGCTTCCTGTCTCTTGGCAGGCTGTGTTTTTTATCTGAGTTATCCTTGATTTTGTAAAAAACTTGAGACAGCTTGCCTTTTTGATGGCTTTCTTTTACCTCTTTTTGTATGTATTCCTTGTGAATTCAAATTTTTCTATTTGAATTGGGATTAACTTAGGCTATTTTCGTGATACATTTCGTTTTTCTCGGTATTACGACTTGTTATTCATTATCTGTCTGAGTTACACGATCAGCTTTTATAACATTTTTACACCGACTTATACCTCGTCATTTTATCCTGACGACCGCTTAGGTCAGTCATGGGATTTTCACGTTTTGTTGAGTTTAAGTCGGCGCGTTTCGTAGAAATAAATAACTTAATGAAATTTGCAAAGAGATATAAAATGAAGAAAGATCTTTTATTTGCATAGGTACCTTTTGCTACTAAGAGGTTTTAGGAATTGTTGCCCCTTAGTCTTCATTTTGATGCCTCGTTAAATCCCCCTTCAAGAAAATCCTTTTTTTCTTTTTTGGGAAAAAACCATGAAGTCGGGAAAAAGAGTACATTAGGGAGTGGAGTTTGCTTTCAACTGTAGTACCTTTTCATATTACAAGCATGCCACGACCTAGGTAACTCGGCGTCGTTTAAGTCGGTCACCTTATAGTAGCCTTTTTCCTAAGAACTCACGAATTTTGTATGGTCCTTTCCTGTTAGCAGCAAGCTTTCCATCTCCAGATTTTTTAACTCCAATATCGTTTCTGATTAGGATCAGATTGTCCGGAGCGAAACTTTTTCGAATGACTTTTTTATTATATCTATTCGTCATCCTATATTTCAATGATACTTCTCTTATCTGGGCTTGTTCTCGAACTTCAGGGAGTAGCTCAAGTTTCTCTTTGTGTCTTTGTACTTTTTCGACCTCGTCGTAGAAGCTTACCCTTGGACTTTGCTCATTGATCTCAATTGGTATCATGACTCTATGCCATAAGCAAGTCGGAAGGGTGTTTCTCCTGTGGCAAACTGAGGTGTAGTCCGATAAGCCTATAGTACTTGAGGGAGTTCTTCTGCCCATGCTCCCTTTGCATCTTGTAATCTTTTCTTCAACCGAGCCAATATGACCTTGTTAGCCGCCTCGGATTGCCCATTTGCTTGTGGCTGTTCTACCGAGGTAAACTGGTGCTTGATCTTCATACTGGCTACTAGGTTTTTGAAGGTGGAGTCGGTGAACTGAATGCCATTATCAGTGATGATGGAGTGAGGTACCCCATACCTTGTGATAATATTCTTGTAAAGGAACTTCCGACTTCTCTGGGCGGTGATGGTGGCTAATAGTTCTGTTTCGATCCACTTCGTGAAATAGTCTACTCCCACTATTAGGTATTTTACCAATCCTGGCGCTTGGAAAAAAGGTCCTAATAAGTCCAATCCCCATTTTGCAAAAGGTCATGGAGAAGTTATACTAATGAGCTCTTCGCGGGGAGCTACGTGGAAGTTCGCATACATTTGGTATGGCTGGCACTTCTTCACAAATTCTGTGGCATCTTTCTGCAAGGTCGGCCAGTAGAGCCCAGCTCGGATTACTTTCCTGGCTAACGACCTTGCTCCGAGATGGTTTCCGCAGATGCCACTATGAACCTATTCCAAGACTTCTATTGTCCTTGAGGTTGGGACCCACTTTAACAAAAGGTGTAGATATCCCTCTTTTGTAGAGGATATTTGTTACCAAGGTATAGTTTTATACTTTCCTCTGGATTTTCTTGACCTCTTTTTCCTCTTTGGGTAGGATGTCAATTTTATATATTCGATTAGTGGGTTCATCCACCCGAGGTCCAATCCGGATACTTCAAGGATGTCTTGTTTGGCCTCTGGTTTTGAGACAGAGGGCTCCTGGAGAGTTTCTTGTATCAGGCTTCTATTGTTCCTTTCTGGCTTGGTACTAGTTAGCTTGGAGAGGGCGTTTGCTCTGCTATTGAGATCCCGAGTTATGTGCTTAACTTTGATCTCTGCAAAACGCCTAAGGTGCTCCAAGGTTTTGTCTAGGTACCTCTTCATGTTAGGATCTTTAGCCTGATACTCTCCATTTTTTGGGAGGTCACCACTTGAGAGTCGCTGCACACAACTACTCTGGTTGCGCCGAATTCTTCTGCCAGTTTTAACCCTACAATCAAAGCTTCATATTCTGCCTGGTTGTTAGAAGCTGAAAATTCAAGTTTGAGGGAGACTTCTATTTGTGTTCCCTCTTGGTTGACTAATATTATGCCTGCACCGCTTCTGACTTTGTTTGAGGATCCGTCTACATATAGTTCTCATGTAGTGGAGGCTTCCTCTTGATCTCCTGCATATTCTACCACGAAGTCAGTGAGGCATTGGGCTTTGATTGCCGTCTGAGTTTCGTACTTCAAATCGAACTCAGATAGCTTTATTGCCCATTAAACCATTCTACCCGCAATATCCGTCTTCTGCAGGATTTGCTTCATGGGCTAGTTCGTTCGTATCCTTATAGTGTGGGCTTGAAAATAAGGTCGTAGCCTTCGTGAGGCTACTACTAAGGAATACGCAAACTTTTCCAGTTTTTGATATCTTAGTTCAGGACCTTGTAGAACTTTGCTGGTGAAATATACAGGATGTTGCTCGACCTCGTCTTCTCGTATTAGAGCTGATGCTACAGCTTTGTCTGCTACGAACAAATACAGGATGAGTTCTTCCCCGACTTGAGGTCGGGTTAGAATGGGAGGTTGGCTTAAAAATCTTTTGAGCTCCTAAAATGCTTCTTCGCATTCAGGTATCCATTCGAACTGGCATCCTTTCCTTAGTAGGGAGAAAAGTGATAGGGATCTTAGTGCTGATCCTGTCAAGAACCTGGAGAGAGCTGCAAGTCGGCCGTTTAACTGCTGGACCTCCTTTAGACAAGTCGGGATTTTCATTTCTAAGACTGTCTTGCACTTGTCGGGGTTCGCTTCAATCCCCCTCTGTGTCAGCATAAATCCCAGTAATATTCCAGCCTCTACTGCGAAGGTGCACTTTGCGAAATTTAACCTCATCCCATGCAACCTTATTGTGTTGAAGACTCGCAAGAAGTCCGTCAAGAGGTCGGTCTCCTCCTTGGTTTTTACTAGCATGTCGTCCACATAGACTTCCATTAAATTCCCAGGTGAGGAGCAAACACCTTATTCATTAGTCTTTGATATGTGGCTCCAGCATTTTTCAACCCAAAGGGCATGACCACATAGCAGTAGTTTGCTCTAGGCGTGATGAAGGATATTTTTTCTTGATCCGGCTTATGCATCGGAATTTGATTATATCCCGAGTATGTATCTATAAACAACAAGTATTGATACCCTGAGCTGGAGTCTACTAAGGTATCAATGTTTGGAAGTGGATACGGGTCTTTGGGACACGCCTTGTTCAGGTCAGTGTAATCGACGCACATTCGCCATTTTCCGTTTTGCTTTTTGACTAGCACCACATTCGCCATCCTTGCTGGATACTTGACCTCTTTGATGAAGTCGGCTTCTAGGAGGGCTTGTACTTGTTCTTCCACCACTTGAGCCCGTTCGGGTCCGAGATTCCGTCTTCTTTGCTGAACAGGTCACGACCCGGGGTACACTGAAAGCTTATGTGACATGAGTTTGGGATCTATCCCTGGCATGTCAGAGGCTTTCCAGGCGAAGAGGTCGGAATTTTCTTGTAGGAGCCTTATAAGTTCTTGTTTCAAATCTTCCGTCAGCCTGGCTCCTATGTTGGTGTTTTTTCGTTCCTCTTTCCCCACCTGTACCTCTTCAGTTTTTTCCCCTGGTTGCGGTCGCAATTCTTCCTTGGCTTAATTTCACCGAGCTCTATGGTGTGAACTTCCTTGCTATTTCCTCTCAGGTTCAGCCTTTCGATGTAGCACTTTCTCGCTAGTTTCTGGTCTCCCCTAATGGTGGCTATCCCCTTTGGCGTTGGAAATTTCATGCACATGTGGGGGGTGAAAACCACTGCTCTAAACTGATTTAGGGTGGTCCTGCCTATCAGAGCGTTATAGGCTGACCCCACGTCGACGACTATGAATTCAATGCTCAGAGTTTTGGATTTCACCCCTTTTCCAAAAATCGTGTGGAGGGGTGTGAATCCCAGTGGCTTTATTGGGGTGTCCCCCAGCCCATACAAAGTATCGGGATAAGATCTTAACTTCTTTTCGTCCAGTCCTAGCTTATCAAATGCTGGTTTGAACAGGATGTCGGCTGAGTTTCCCTGATCCACCGGGGTTCTGTGGAGATGGGCATTGGCAAGAATCATGGTTATCACTACAGGATCATCGTGTCCAAGGATGATGCATTGCCCATCTTCTTTAGTGAAAGAGATAGTGGGGAGGTCGGGAGCTTCACCCCAACTTCGTAGACCTCTTTCAGATGTCTCTTGCGAGATGACTTTGTGAGGCCGCCTCCACTGAATCCCCCGAGATCATATGTATATGTCTTTTCGGGGTCTGTGGCGATGGGTCCCTTCGCTCCTCATCATCTCGCTTCCTCTTCCCATGATGATCCGACCTTTCAACGAGATATTTGTCCAATCAACCTTCTCTGGCTAGCTTTTCTATCACGTTTTTTAGGTCGTAGCACTCGTTCGTTGAGTGACCATATATCTTATGGTACTCACAATAGTCGCTACAACTTCCCCCCTTTTTGTTTTTGATGGGTCTGGGGGGAGGTAGCCTCTCACTATGGCAAATTTCCCTGTAGAAATCAACTAGGGAAACTCTCAGAGGAGTATAGGAGTGATATCTCCTAGGCCTTTCGGGGCCGACTTCCTCTTTTTTCTTGGGCTCTCTCTCTCTTTCTCTTTTGACGAGTAAGAGTGTCCGGGTCGCCAATTTGGCTCTCAAAGCCTGACGTTTTCCTCCATGTTGATGTACTTCTCAGCTTTTTCCTGTACATCACTCAAAGAGGCCGGATGCCTTTTCGAGATAGACTGTGAGGAAGGGCCTTCCTGGAGTCCATTCACTAGACCCATAATCACTGCCTCCGCGGGCAAGTCTTGAATCTCCAAGCACATTTTGTTGAACCTCTCCATGTAGTCCCTCAAAGGTTCTTCGACCTCCTGTTTTACTCCCAAGAGGCTCGGTGCGTGCTTTACTTTGTCTTTCTGGATGGAGAATCGTACCAGGAACATTCACGAGAGATCGTCGAAGCTAGTGACCGACCTTGGAGGAAGACTATCGAACCACTTCATCACTGCTTTCGTCAAGGTGGTCAGGAAAGCCTTGCAGCGAGTAGCATCAAAAGCGTCAACCAGATACATCCGACTTTTAAAATTGCTTAAATGATGCTCGGGTCCGAAGTCCCAACATAGAGGTCTTATCAAAGCTTTTGAAGTTACTTGGAACCTTTGTCCTCATGTTGTCCTCGTTGAACGGATCTTCTCCTCCCAGGGGAAATTCTTCTCGGTCGCTGCGAGAACTTCGACTTTTAATAGCGGACTCCAGCCTTAAGAGCTTTTTCTCTAGCTCTTTTCGTCGCTCCATTTCGTTTCTCAGATTTCTCTCTGCCTCTCACTGACGTTCCAGTTCTTGTACCAACTGCTCCAGGCGCCCCTGATGGCCATGAAACAATCCCATAAAATCGGTTGCATGGGGTTGCCCTTCCTTTCCCGACCCTCGCAGAAGAGTTTACCTTTGGATCTTTAAATCCAGAGGTACCCTCTCTATGCTGGTTGGTCACCCCTTGGTGGGTGGCTATGTCAACGTCGTTGTTCCCAATGTCCAGATTCTCTTGCTCAGAATCAGACGCTGTGTGGCCATCTTTGGGTGAATTGTCCACCATCACTAGTTGATCTCTCGGGTCCCCGGCAACGGCGCCAATGTTACGTTGGGTAACCGGAGATTAATGGGCTGGACTCGCTGGGTTGGCCCAATCGTCTGAAGAATGAAGTCTCCCACTTGGTGAGCGTCAGGGAGCCTCCGTCCGACTAGCATGTGTGAGGGAATGGGGGTGGTACCTGCAAAGACACTCCGATGCTTAAGTCAGTAGGGGCCTAAGCAGGTTTAGATAATATTGGAACTTAGTGATACCTGAGGGGTGTCAGTGTATTTATAGTGGTGAACCAATAACTACCGTTGGAGTAGTTCCATCTTTTAAGGAGGATAATCGTCCTTTTATTTTAAGAAAGTTGAGATATGGCTCATGGAAGTGGATTGAGAGATTTTAGGGACAGTTACCTATTTGAATAAGTGTTATCTGCCAGCTGATCCTTGGTCCCGACTTCCTTGAAGTGATGTTTGTGTTGAACCCGACCTTTTTGGAGGAAGTCGGTTACAGGAGAAAGCCAATCTATGAATTGGACTTTTTTATCTTATTTGAATTTAGGTCTTAACGTTGGGTTAATGTATGAACAACTAATCATAATTTTATAGCTCCTTGATTTTAGTGTGTTTTTGGTCTAATAAACAAGGGGCCTTGCCCACTCATTGACATGATTCTTATAATCTAAAACTTTATTTAACTAATATTTATATGAACTGGGAAAATGGATCTTTCTGATGTAAATGGGAGAAATGATACCCCAAGTACAATAGCTTAGTTTTCTTTTTTGGGGCTTGACCCTGTTGGTTTACTGGAAAAAAAAAATATTTACATGAAATTTTAAAAGTTCTAACTAATTAAATTGACAAATAACATGTCACCAAAAAAAAATTGACAAATAACAAATGTCACTTTAGGTTAAAGAGGTTAGAAAAAAGTTAGGTTTCGTGGTTGGTTGTTTTTTCAATTGTGGTTAATGAAAACGATAAAAATGGACGACTCTCTAAATAGTAAATCTTAACTGGATTTTATTACTAGTATATTTTTTAAAACTTTTTTAGTTTAATGAATACAAAGCAAATATATAAGGATATATGTTAGTTAAATTCATAAAGTATCCATTCGTTACTATTGGATGTTTGCCTTCTTAACTTTATCCAAGCTTATTCACAAATCACAACACCTTTTTCTTATAGTACTTATTCTGATAAATATTGAGAATATTTAAAACATATATAAATTATATTTTGTGAATTTTTTTTATATATTTATATTATATACTATATACTTTTTTGATTCTGTATAAACTAGAGTGACAAGTGAAAAAGTCTGCTCTGTTCTGTCCCGTTCTGCTCCACTTAATGAGGCGGTCCTAAAATTCCATTCCGTCCCGCTTAATTACGGATTGGCGGGTTGACAGACTAAACCCGCTAAATCTCCAGCCCGCCAAATCTCCTTTTTTTATTATTATTTATTAAATAATATATATAATTTTACAATCATTTTAATAAACTTATAATTTATAAATGCATAAAAAATTATAAGTTTATATTTACAAACATTAAAGTCTTTGTAATTATAAATATCTAATAAACATAATTATAAACCAAATTTTCATTCAAAACATAATTATAAATTTTGTCTCCAAAGCAAAATAAACATAATCCAAAATATAATTATAAATATTGTCTCTAAAACAAAATAAACATAATCCAAAACACTCAATTTTCATCTTCATTCTCTTAGGTAGCGTTTGGTGGAGAGACAGATACTGAAAGACTGAGACTGAAAGACAGAGATTAAGAGATGGGGATTGAAATAAGTTTTAGTATTCTGTTTTGTGCCAAGTGAGAGACAAAAATTGAAACAAGAATAAAACTCTAATTTAATTTACACAAAGGATAAAATTGAAATTAATTAATTAAAATGAGAGTATTTTAGGTATAAAATGTTATTAAAGTTTCAGTCTTTATTTCTAAAAATATCAGTTCCATGTGTCCCTACATTTTGAAGGCACTGAAATACTGAAATTTTGGAGACAGAAACAGAAATTTTAGTATCAGTCTCTGAGCTAACAAATATGATATTGTGTCTCAGTCTCTCAATCTCTGTCCCAGTACTGCAAAACAAACGCTACCTTATAAATTAGGTTAGGAAAAGTTGAGTTTTAACAAAAAAAAATTGCAAAAATACCCCCTTATAAAAAAAACACTAAGCCCGACGAAAAAAATCCATTCCACAAAAATCTACAGTTTAAGTTGGGCAAGTTAGGCGGACTTTTACTATTTGATAGTTCCAAATTTTCGGTCCAGCCCACTTTTTTGACGGGTTACTCAAACTAACCAACGGGTTTAAATTCGTTTTCCACCCCTAATCTCAACCTTCTTTATTTGGGTAAATTTAAGCAGGATTCTATAGATTTTTTTGTCTCAACAAGGATTACTATTATGAATTTATTAGAACACGCAAATGATGTAGTGCTCCCTAGTCCCAAAAGACAAAGAGAAAATGTTTCTTCTTTTTCTGGGAATTTCCTTGTTCAACAGCTTTTGGCAATTGGCATGCGTGGTTGGTCTAATTTCCTTTTTCCTTCTTTATGAAAAGCCCTTTTTTAATGGGACAACAATCCCCTGTGTATATGGAATTGGAACTATGTAGTGTGTACCTTTTGGGCATCACCGTCAGATTGAGATACCAATTTTGGAAGCTTGTTTGCTAGATACACCCAATAACATATGTAGGCCCCATTCTCAATTACTAGTACTTGTTAAATACCTAATTTAAAAAAAAAAAATTCTCTTAGATTGCATTTAGAAAGAAGGCTCAAATTGAGAAATTGAAACCATGAAATAAAAATTAAAAGATATAAACTAAATTAAATTTATGTATTGTATTTAATGTAAAATATGTTAAGTGAGTTATATTTTAATATAATGTTTAGTTTAAGATAAATATAAATATTGAAAATAGATTTAGAATTTAAAAATTAAATAAAAATATTTTTTTTAAAAATGTTATTAATATTTTTATTTTTTTTCTATAAAATTTCAGTTCAACATGCCTCCACTTTTTAAAAGTATTAAAGAAACTAAAACTTTAATTTTAGTGCTAATCACTAAATATAATACTAAATATCAGTCTCTGAAAACAAACACAGTCTTAAATCACACTAATCCTAGCTAATTGTCATTAATCTTCTTTTGTGGTAGTTGATATTTTATTTTTGTTCCCCTATTTTAAATGTAAACTTTTGTTCTTTCTTCTTATTACTAGTATTACTATTAGTGCTTTGTGGGATATTCTGTGTTCTTTAAATTATATATAAAATCAACCATAATATAGTATAGTATAATAGTTAAGAATTGCATCTTTTATTTTTTATTTTTATTTTTTTTTAAGGTTGTTAAAGCATCTAAATTTTGAAAAGACAAAGCTCTCTATTCATGGTTCATGGAAGTAGCCATGTTTGGATCTTCCCATGTTTTTCTTATGACATTCTTTTGTAGTCCTTTCCCTGGTCTTTGTCGATAAAATTCCTCGATATCTCTTAGCCACCTTTTGTATTTTCTCACGTTCCATCTGTTGTTATATTTAAAAACTAAAACATAAAAATATTTATTAGGTATTGCATTTTGTTGTCTCCTTCTG
>NC_029777.3:12797368-12807682 GCF_000817695.3 Arachis duranensis | reverse complement strand
GTAGTGACTGTGGGATAACATTTCCTTTATACAATTCTGAGGCATATGACATGTCTTTCTATGTTTTTTATGAGTAAATGTATTAAGATATGAATATACCAAAAAAAGAGTCTAGAATTTAACTTACATAATGAGTTAACGGCACTAATTATGAGATGCCACTAGTATAACTTATCCCCTAATATGGTTTTATTATGAAAATAAACCCAACAAGATAATGAAATTATTTTTTGAGAATTAAAGTATTTAAGTCTGGTTCGGTTCAGCTCAGTTGACATTTTGCCTTATTTGATCCGTTGTACAAGACTAGTCGACCCGAACAAATAGTTTGACGGGTGTCGTATGTCCGAGCCACAATCCGGACACTTATCCTCCAGCAGCCAACTATCTGACAGCTGTAAAAGAAAACTCTTAGAAAAGGGACCTGGTCTATGGGATCTGCCTTACTGATAGAATATATATGGGGAAGGTCCTATCTTATCCTCCAGCAGCCAACTATTTGACAGCTGTAAAAGAAAACTCTTAGAAAAGGGACCTGGTCTATGGGATCTGCCTTACTGATAGAATATATATGGGGAAGGTCCTATCTTTCCTCTACGGTACATCACTATCCCATTATTTTTATTGTCATTTGCACTACCTCTGATTTGGGCGTCAAAGTGTCATTGCAGGTGGCATCTCCCTCACACCACAGCTCAGGAGATCGTCAAGTCTCCGCCCTCATCCTTTGAACCCAATCTAAGGCTGGTTTTCACTATCACATTCTTAGAGTTCCACCGACCTGTCTGGAGCCCGAAAAATCGAACAAGTCTATTTTATCAAAAGATAAAAATAAAAAAGACAATACCTTCTTTTCAGAGATTTATTATATTTATATGTTTAAAATGTTATTTTAACTACTAAAAAAAATAATTAATAAATACAAATTTTTAAAAAATACTTTTTTGTAATATCAAATAATAAGTAAGAGGATTATTAGGAGCTTGGTAAGGACCTAGGAGAATTCAAAATTATTCATGTGAGATTTCCAAGGTCGTAGTCATTAGGGAGATAATATATAGGTTTAAGAAGGTAAAAAGACAGTTCTACCCCTATGTGTAGGATTCCATTTTACTAATATTTACTATTATATATTAATTAATTGCAACTAGCTATGACATTTCAATTTTCACCTTAGAATTGTTGACCATTGACCCATGGAGCAAGTAGGTCCACGTCTCATATATTGGACATACATAAAATAAAATAAAATAAAACTATTGTTTAAATTTTAAAAGCCTCAAACATGGAGATGTAGAATTCAATTTCTCTTGTGAGAAATGAGAATCAGCGTACTCTTTTTCTCTTGTTTGAGTTGAGAATTGAAAGTGAATGGGATAGAGGACAAATGGTTTTGATTACAAATAAACTATATTATAATTAGGCACTAATGAAAATATAATGACACACCTGAATTGGAAAATCATCATAATGTTTAATTATTTGTGAACATTAATCCCGCAAGCAATGAATATATATAGTACCATGTTGTGTTGTGTTAAAAAATAATAAGGTGCCGACCAAACAAATTAAGTATTTTTTGTCTTTAATCTCTCCAATGAAGTAAAAAAATAAACATGTTTTTTTAGAATGACTTCTTCCCATGGTTTGTCTCATTAAGGAATATTGTCAAGACTTACACAGCTACTTAATGACGACAATGAGCAATAAGACACAAAGTAAAACAAGATTATTCTGAACACGAAAAAAGAAATTTCACTCCAGTAAACAATTTTTCTTTTTTTTAAAGGAAAAAAAAAAGAAAAGAAGTCAACAAAAGACAGGGTTGCATGTCCTTGTCCAAGCTTAGCTGTTTCTACCACTTGGTGAGTAGCATTAAACACTTTAATTAAAGCAAACCCAAAAGGGTTTTTAATCTTCTCTTTTCTTTTCTTACAAAAATTGATATTTGTATAGCTATTTTGTTTTTCTAAAAAAAAAAAACAGTAAGTACTTTATAATTCGAACAAATAATTGATGGGTGTAGTGTAATATTTTGTAACCTTTTAATACCCAAATAAAAACCTGTCATATGTGAAAACTTTTATTTATATAAATATGAGTTTGATTTTGATTCACTTTAAATATAATTTAGTTTTATTTGTGCCTCTAATAATATAACAATATATAAATAATTATTCAAAAAAATAAATATAATTAAAAATTATATAAAATATTTTATACTGTCAATATATTAAAATTAAATTTTATAAATATTTAAACTTGTGTGGTAGTTTAGTTCTTCACTAGTCAAGTTAAAAAATACTTTGAGAAATAAAAAAATAATATATATTCCTGTTACATTTATTTGAAACTTAATAATTTATGATGATTGAGGCTAGCTCAAGTGTGAAATAAATAAAGATGAGTTTATCTAATTGGAGTAAATGGGTCGTGGGTTTTCCAAAAGTGGTCCCTGTGAATAAGTCCAAAAATCCCAACCACTAGTGTAGGAAAATGGGTTCCCCCCATGAAAGCAGTGCCAAATTCTCATTTTTGTTGTTTTCCTACTCTCCAAACACACCCTAATAAGGAGAGGACAAGAATTTATCAGATTGATGTTGAAAGATGGCGAAATCCATGAATCAATCAAGCTCCTGCCTAATCCAATCATTCCATGCGCGAAACCTTTTTCGTAGGTCTCAACTCTCAACTCTCAACTCTCAACTCATGCCCTTTGCCTTATTGCTATAACCAAGATCATCATCATCTTCAATTCTAATTAACTTTCTAAAACATATTATTAGTCAACAAATAAAACTTATTACATGTTCGTTCAATTAGATTTATGTGATTAAGAATTTTTTATTAACCACTAACTTGTATGCTATAATGTTGCTTATGATTATGATTCGGATGCTACTTTAGATTTTTGGTGATTAATTATGAAAAAAGGTAAATGACCCTTTCGGACAGACAGAAGGGTAAATTTCTTTTTATTTCTTTTTTACTTTTCTTTTTTCTGGTCAAATTGACACAACCCACCCAGAAGTTGTTTTACACTAGACTTTATCATAGCCCCTTTGTTTTTAATCTTTTGTCTTTTGTCTTTTGTCGCAATAGCTAAGCCAATATCCCTAAATAACTGCACACAGCATGCACCAAAGTAAAATTATATTGAAGCACTCAATACAAGCACCATAGACATAGACATAAATAAAAAAGAAAAATAATAACATATAAATACATAACCATATCAGTAATTAGTACATGCTACAATAGAATCCATAACCTCTCTTACTACTAAGGTGAAAACTAACTAAAATATGAGGTGAATAAAACTGAGAGTGGTTTCTAGTTTCTACCCCTTCAAAAGACATGACTAGACAGAACAAGAAGCTGCAGTATACCAATTACACAAGACTCTCAAATTGGCCACTTCTATATGACAATAAGAATAAAAAGAAGCAACACAATTTCATAACTACACACCATTACTACAAAATAGGAGACAACACAGTAACAATATATAGAGAGTACCCTAAATGAAAAATGTCAAACCTGTTGTTATGTATGCCGTTCCTATAGGTAAAGTTAAGTAATAACAAGAAAAATTGGCTCATTTTTTCTATTACTTATTGTATATTCGAGCGGGACATGACTCCCTCTCGCTCGATAAACACACAACAAGTATAAGAAAAATGAGTCAGATAAGATTGGATAAGATAAAATAAGATAAAGAGTAGTGTATATTATTAACAGTTAGGGTTAACGAAGTTGTTGATCTGATCCATGAGAGAAGAGAAATGATCATTGTTTGGCAAGAAGTAGAAACCAATGGTGGCATCCTTAAGGTAAAGAAGATTGACATGGTGAGAAAAGGACCTAAGGGAATTGGCATAAGCCAATTGCCAATCTTGGAGAAGATCCAAACCAGCAACACAAACAAGAGTCTTAGGGAATGAGCTTAGGCCCTTAAGGGACCTACCCCTTGGCCCAAACGGGTTACAAGCAGGGTGGTCTCTATCTTCTCCTTCAGGAAGAAAAGCCCGCCAATACCAATCTCGATCTTGAAGCTTCACGAAATACTTTCCATCAAGCCTTATCTCTGACTCAGTCCTCTTCTCTCCACCGAACAGTGGATGAAGAAGGATGTTACCGAGAACCTCGATTCCTTCCTCCGCCGCTCTCACCGCCACGTGGTGAACTATGTTTCCACCTGAACTGTCACCCGCCATGTATACATAAACCTTTGATTCCGATTCCGATTCGGATCTTCCGCTCCGGAGCCATTTTCTCGATCTGACCCACTCCAGGGCGGTCCAGCCGTCCTCGTAGGCGCAGGGAAAGCGATGCTCCGGTGAACGGCGGTAGTTGACGGAGACAACGACGGAATTGCTTACATTGACGAGACGGCGGCAGAAAGTGTCGTAGATTGCGCTGTTGGCGGAGGAATGAGAGAAGCTTCCACCGTGGAAGAAGATTATGACGGGGACGATATCGGTGGTGCTGAGAGGCTTGTCCATGTCGGGGATTACGGTGGCGGCGGCACATCCCCGTTGATGAGAGTCCTGAAGGTATAGACGGTAGAATAGGCCGGGGGTTCTCTGATCGATATGATCGAAGGACCAGACGCCGTGGACGGGGATGGAATTGGATGGAACTTTGCGGTCAAGAAACTCTGCTAATTCTCTGTTGAAAGTTCCATCTGCTCTCCTTAACAGATTGTAAGCTAGCTTGAAATTCGATATCAGAACCCACGTGTTCAACGGAACAACACTCTGCAAATCAAAGAAGAACAACTTTATAATAAGAATGGAAAATTTGAGAGTATTAATGTTATGTTTATTGCTGAATGCTCACCCTAGACTCATTCAGGTTGACTTCATTACTTCCAGCCATGTCTACTGTGAATAGAATACGCTTAAGAAGCAACAACAACTCTCTTGTAGCGCCTCATAATAATCAACTGAGGTATGTAAGTGTCTATTAAGCCTTGGAGACAACACGCTGAGTTGCAGAGTATATAGAGCCACACACACAAGGAAAATAACCTTTAAATGGAGGGAAATTTCCACTTTTTTATTATTTTTTAATAATGGTATTTTTATGAAGAATTATACTAAGTGTATACTAAAATTAGTCACAAAAGTCAACTATTAGTATAAAATATATATTAAAATATAAACATATATTAAAAATAAATTAAACTACACATATATTTATACATAAATATATTAGTGGTTAATTTTAGTGACTAATTTTAATATACAAATATTTTTGTTTCATAAATGATGCGTGATTAGAGTGTTAATTCAAATATAACCTCGTTTACTTTGAGATAAAAACAAAATGGATCCTCCAATTTTCAGTAGGTATGGATATTGAACCATCCAATTTTTAGAGTATAAAAATTAAATTTTTGAATTTCTAAAATTGTATCGTCCGATTTCTAAATAAAAAGTCACAAATTTAAGATACAAAAATCAGATTTTTTAATATGTGTATTTTTTACAATATTAAAAAACATAAAAAAATTATAATATTTGAATAAATCACTCATTTTATTTTTATATAAAAAAGATTAATTGACATTTTCTTCTAACAATATTATAACTCCACAATAATAATAAAGTAAAAATTCAAGTATATTTGTTTATGTTTATTTGTATGTAAAATTAATATTTAAAAATTATTAAATAATTTATAACTATTAATTTTATATAAAGATAAAAGGTTTGTTTGTGAATCTTTGTTTAATAATAATGGTGCTTAGATTCAAAATTTGGGGATCTAAAGTTCTAAATTCTACTAACATATAAACATCGTAGATTTATTTTTTATACACAAAACTAATGAATTAATAATTGACATTGTGATGTCAATACTTATTACTCGATCTAAACTCACAATTTTGGATTCAAGTGATTGTTGTCTTAGGGGGTGATATATATAGTACACACACTATTTGGTTGTTGCACAGCTGGTTCTAAATTTTACTAATATTATAAATTATAAATTTTCGGAAACGTTGTTTTTTTTGTCTCATCACCCTTACATGCTTAATATAATTTAATAACTTACAGCACCATAAATAATCATTCTTCAAGTTGATCATTTCATTGTTTATTCATAATAAGGATTAAACACCTCACTAACTAAATTTAACCCAACTGAAACTATTTTTCTTTTATAGTTTGAATATAAATTATTAATTAAAGGACAAGATATCCATACCACTTTTATCAATCTATTCCACACATCCAATTGTTTCAATTTTATTGAGACTTTTTTTTTTGAGAAATTATATCTATATTTTACTTTATTGAACATTTAAAAGATATGAACAGAACATTTATAAGATTATATAAAGTACTATTTAAAAGTAACACTTTTGCATTTATCTTCATCCATTATCTAACTGATAAGATTGTCCATGGTCGGAGCTTAGAATAACTTTTTTCCATTAAAAGAAAGGATTGAATAATTAGGATGATACCATATTTCCATGATAGATGAATAAAAATTGTGGTTTCCTAAATACTTTGTTTCACAGAAAATTAGTTCAACAATTGTCAAATAATGACTAGACTTCAGTTCAAAATAATTTATTACAATAATCCATGAATATATCTTAACTAATTTTATTCTTCCACATATATCTGCAGGCTTATTTTGATTACCTTTGTCAAAAGAATATATTCTATGACTTCAAATTCAAGTAATATATTATGCAACATTGGATTATTCGAACTACTAATCATAAAATAAACATGTTTAATTTCTTTGGTCTCCAGACATTACCTGATTGTTCAATGCTATATTCTCGAGACATAAGAAAATTATGACAAAAAAATAATAATCATCTAACATTAGTATTATTAAACTATTAACTTATAAATAGTATAAAATGTTATAAATTGTTATGTAAAATTAAATTATTTTTTATTTATATAATAATTATTTTAAAAAATTTAAATATATGCAAAATACTAATATTTTAATAATTTTAATCGTTAATTTTAATTAATATATATTTTTTATAATTAAAATTAACTATTATCGATGTATTTGATACATTTAAATTTTTTTTGGATTTAAAAAATGGCAACTGGAAAGAAAGAGAGAGGAATTGATGAAAAAGGAAAAAAGATTGGAAGAAGCTGACAAAAGAGTTTCCCTGCGTGCGGCCGACGCCAAGGCACGTGGCGACAAAGGGTACCATCCACAAGCTTTTGCCAAACACCACCTTCTCCATGTGAATTTTCCAAATTGCCCTCCGATCGTGACACGTGGTTTGTCACGTAGCGGATCGCGCGTGACGGCATGTTTTTTGTCAGCACCTCAGAATGGAGCTTCGTTTTTCGTCCTTTTCTTTCTTGTCTTTTTGGATTCAATATTAACAACATTTCAAAATGCATTTCACATTTCCATAGATGTGTGTAGTTAGGTACTTGGACTAGAAAATTCACACCTAATTCTTTATATTGAAAAGTCGTTGCGACTTCTTTAGCACTTAGCAGTGAAAATTTCAATATACATCAAATTATAACTTCAATTTTATGTATGTTAGGATAGATTCTATTAATAGTTTTTAATTAATATTGTAAAGGTTATGTTTTCTTTTTCTTCTATCGAACACAACTATGCAAATCACATGTGTTCTTCACTTCTTCTATTAGTTTTAGAGTTTATATATATATACTATCTAAATCTAAATATAAATGAAATATAATATTTATAAGAATTTCAGCCTATTTTCTTTCATAAGTTAGTTTGGATTAAGTCCACTCATCAATGCTATTAAAACGTTAAAGTCTACTTTAGATTTGTTAAAGCATAAATATAGAATGAATAATTTTAATGACTAATTTTAATATATAAATAATATTTTTGTAGTCGTAATAATTTGAAAAAGTTAACTTAAATGGAGACAATAACAACATTATTGACAAATAAAAAACACTGGTAAACTCGTTAAAATTTTTATCGAAATGGACAGCTTCATTGCAAACCCAAAACCAAGGCATAGAAACAAATTAAACTACAAATCAACAACTTAAACAGATTATTTCAATTTCATATTTTATTCATGGAATAATTAGCGTTAAAAAGAGGCTTATCCGATCCATGATTAAATCTTTAATACCAATTATATTAAAAATAAATAAAATGAGATATATTTTGAATGTATCTATAATATTTGGTAATATTTTTGTTTAATTATCTGAAAAAGAATGATAATAAATGAGATTTGACAAATACCAAAAGAGAAAAAACTGATGTTTTTTTTTTGGTTGAATATTTTGTCGTATATGGAGAAGTGGGAGAAATGGCAGGTGTCACGTAATGTGTTTTTGATGTGGTATGTGGGTCCCACTTGAGAAGTCTTTATTCTCCGAAATGAGTTTCATACGATGATCCAATGGCCCCCTTTAGCTTCGATGAGACCCCTCTGATCCTTTATCCTCAATCCTCTGCTTGACACGTGTACTACCACTCCTTCCTTCATTTCCTTGCGGGACCCATCACCGCCCCTTGTCTTCATTGCAATTTAATCACAGATGAGGATAAAGATGAGAATGAGATTCATATTAATAAAGTGTCACATATAATATCATATCGTATATATGACCTATTATGGTTGCTAGATTGAATCGTGGAGCTTATTGGACCAAATTGATTATTGAAGATCATGACCATTCTTCACAAATTTGGTAGCCCTAAGCATGCGTTTTATTCTTTTTTACAGGTAGATGATATATGATAAAATCATTAATGGTTAGTTTCCATATATGTGCTAAGTGTTTGGCACAGGGTCTCAATCAATGAAGCTATTAGCTAGCGGCAATCTAACATAGATTGAACAAATCCAACGAGTTATAATGTTTGATATTTATGTCTGACATCCAAATTAAATTATCGATGATCCATATATATCATCTTGCATGTTACGAACCTGCCAATTCTACCAAAACGCGTAAGCTAGCTACCTATATTACACATCTTAGAGAGTTCAACTTTTGAAGCTACGAATTAAAGATACATATAGAGCCCATAATGACTATTATAGTATTATTATATCAAATATACAATTCTTACACTAAAATTAATTAATATATTTGTATATAAATATATATAATTTAATTTATTTTTAATATATATTTATATTTTAAATATTTTAGTCTATATTTTTAATTAATATTTTGAATTAATTATTAATAAAAAATAATAATTTATAATAATTTTATAGAATTATTATACTAATTACAATAATTATCTAATTTTGATATTTAAAAGATATTATTAAAATTAAAATTTTATATTTTTTTATGATAGCACCTTTTTTTATTTTTAAAATTAAAAAATGTTAACAAATATCAGATATTAAAAAAGAAATAATACTTTAATTTTAATAACTCTTTCTAAGTATTACCAAAATTATGTAATTAATTATCATCATCAAAATAATCATCCTAACATGTACTTTAAAGAGATATAGCAAAAATCAATTGCAATGGAGGCCATATACACAACATATATATATAGTCACCATGACATGTATGTATTCGTGGATTGATAGAATCTATCTTGTTAGGATTCCATCATTCACTTATCATGACGAAGAAAACTATAGAATAGACCATACATGAGTTATTAGGGGGATTCTCTAACCAAAAAGAAGATACAATAGTTTATCAAAGGAGATAATTGAATTTTAAAACAAAGGAAGTTAAAAAAAAAAAACTCACCACATACATACATAAAGAGTGACATACATGGCACGTACCTTCTTTTTCCGAAAATTAAAAAAATAATTTTATAAAAATTTAAGTGTCTAATTTAATTTAATGAAGTCACCAAAAAGAAAGTTGAAGTCACAAAAAAAAAAGTGTCTAATTTAATGTGAGGTCGATAAATAAAAATTGTTAAATAAATTAATAAATTTGACTAAATTATTATCTAATAATTTTTTATTATTAATTTTTTGTAATATTTTTTATTTAATTTTATTATCGTCCTATAAAATTAAAGAAAATACGAAACACAAGAAACAGACAATAATGAATCATCAAACTAAAATTAAGCGAGAGAAATTAAAAACACTTCATCTGTTATTCCACCTCAAAGAAGAAAAGTAAACGTTCATCTTTTTTTACTGCTGACACATGCTATAGCCATACATTCCAAAAAGGGTTTTCAATTATAAAACCATGAATATATAAAGTAAAACCATAAATATAAAAGTACAAGTAACTATCTATAAAACCATTTATAATCCTAATAGAATCTGATAAATATCTAAAATGAGAAAAAATAAAGAGATATATATAT
>NC_029777.3:12790513-12795507 GCF_000817695.3 Arachis duranensis | reverse complement strand
ATATAATATTATATCGTAATAAATAAGCGGTGGCTAAGCATGTGACACACACAAATACACTGAAGAAATTTTATTCGAAACATATCTGACGTGTTGTTTACTGCTTCCTTGTTTCTTCCTTTTCTCTGGTTCTCTCTACTCAATGGGCCATTTTATTTCTTTTTGGGTAATGAATGCATTCTTTCTCTCTCATTGTTTTTGTCTTCTTTGGTTTTATTGATTTAAATAATAAAATAAAAGATAACGTGAGGGCCAACTTTGGGTTTGGCCTTTTGTGCGTTAGGTCAACAACTAGGAACACCTTTTGGCCTTTTGTGCCGTTTGTGGAAAACAAAACACTTCATTTATGCCTCTCTCTGTTCCATCGTCACACATATATGCATACATATAAATATAACCAATTTCGGTTGATCGAATAATTAGTTCAGTCATTCGTTTAAGTAAGTACTGGATATTCGAATTTCATTTTATATATATATTAATTTATAGGTCAACGACAAATTCTTAAATAAAATTCTGATCTACGATAGGTTAATCTCTAATCTGTCAGATTAAAAAATACAATAAACAACAGTATATATATATATATATTGTAATTTAATAATTTAGTAATTGCTTTGTTCTAACCTAACACAATTCTACCAAGGAACCAATCCGCGTGTGGATTTGGATTATATCAATACTAATTAATTAACTAATTAATTCTCTAATTGATTTTTGTCTTTTGCAATTTTCTATCTATGTAATTGTGTCCCCTCCATCTGGCTCTATATTCATGTCTATTCATCAATCTATCTATTTCCATCTAATAGTCTCTATCTTTGTTCCTATTATTTGTCCTTCTTATCACGAGCCCTTACTATTATTATTTCTTTTATTTAGCTGGATTTTTAACTATTAATAATGATTGATCGAACACGACTGAAAAAGTTATTTAATTGTTTACGATTATTTATTTTATTTTAAGTGTCAATAAAAATATCATTAATATATTTACTGATAGTCAGATATTATTCATATTATATTTTATCATTCAAAATTTTAAAATTTTTTAATAATAATTATATAATTATTTGTAAATATCTTTTTAATAGTCACAATAAATATATAATTATTATCATAACATGCAATAATAACAATAAATATATAATAATTATAAAAATATAAATTAAATTCTTAATTANAATTATTTAATTTATGATTAGTTAATGGTAATAACAATAAGATACGACCATTAAATGTAAGCTTCTTATAAATTACGTGCGTGATTGATTATAGGGTTATTAGTTCCTTTACCAGGGCCACTTTAATTAATGAGACCTTCTTCACTTTGCAATATTTGTTGGAAGGATGCATGCATGGAATCCAACTGTTCATTGAGGTAACCACTGACCAGTCCTAGTGGATCATCATTCACAATAATAGATATACTCATCAAACGCTTATAATTAATTAATAATATTATTACCATCAATGTTTTCCAACTACATCCATATATTTATATGTAAGTAGCAATTTGATTAATTAATTAATATATATACACATATATGATTGTACAAAGCATTGCCTTTATTTAGGGCTCCTTTTTAAGTCCACTAGGGTTACCTTTTTCATTGAGTATATGAAGACAATAATGCTGTTACATGCAATGAATGCTTGGTTGTTTCTGGCGGGATTATATTGATTCCCTCTGCAACCAATTTAAGTTAGTCGATTAATCAGTTTATTTATCTATTTAAATAAATATTAAAACTTAAATTTTATCTTATGCATATAATAATTTACTGATTACTAATAAATTTTTAAATGAATCTTAAATATGTAATAAATTAATTATTAATTTATCGAATCGAAAGATACTATAAACAATAAAAAAATATTGATTCCCTCTGCTGTGAAAACTTAACTTAGTCAAATACCCACCGAACTTGGTGCAATGCATTTGTGTCAATATTCGCTGATTAATCCGTAAGATTCTTCATTGACCAAAAGTAGCTATCTACTATCTAGTGTCTTCAATTTTTCATTAGCCAAAGTTTAATTTATAGCGGTAACCAATTTTTTTTTTTAATAAGCTGGCTTATATATCTTGGGAAATCTTATTATAGATTTAGTAGTCCAATCATTATTTAATTCGTTGCACTCACACGTAAAAAGAGGTGCCAAACCTAACTTTATTTGTATGTGACAACCCTTTATAGGTGAAGCAGATTGTTGGATGATGATTATCATACCTCATACATAATCAACAAAAATGTGCAGTCTAGCTTCATTGCATGACAATGAAATTCCATATAACTCAGTGACTGCTTTAATTTGTAGTGGGCTGAAATAGAGATATTTCCTTAAATTAAATAGAAACATTTAATTATTATTTTTTCTTTACCAATATTAGTCTAGTATATATTCTAAACTTATTTAATTGGGAACACAAAATGTGATACTAATTTTAGTTAGACTGTACAATCTTCAATATTTTTACTTATTATAGCATTCCTTGTATCTATCCGGCTTCATTATTATTATTATTGTTTATGCTCAGATATACAACAAATTCACTTACAATAAATATAAGAAAAATATGATGTTTAATATTTTTAGTCATAAATCCAATTTTTTTAATTTAATAATCTAATAATATAATTTAACCCATACTTTTAAATATTAATATAATATTTGAAAAACAGAAAAACAGCTAAAACAAATGTTAAATAAAATATATTGGAGTTTTTTTTTCTAATATTATCGTATAAGTAATTAATGGCCAAAAACAATAAATTCTTATAGCAGCCCTTTAACATTCTCTTAAATATAATATATAAAGTCAAACTAAAAAATAAAAAATGGGTTGACATATATATATAAAGAAATAGTGCAAATATATAATATATAATGTATCTGTAGAAGGGATCAACCCCAATTTTTTTTTTATTTTTTAATAAGTCAAGTATCATGCTTAAAAACATGAAGAACGAATTACCAAAATTCATACAAAAGATCGACCATTAAAAAAAAAAGAAACGGCAATATAGATATAGAGTTAAACTTCATTTGAGATTTACATATATGTTTGCTAGCTAGCGAATCTTATGGGAACTTACTTTAATTTTAATCTTACCTAACAATTGAATCCATGGTGGGGAGCATGTTTTCATGGTAGGCAGCATCATCAGTGACACAGAATGTCATATCAAGTGAATTTACGTGCAAATGAGAATAGGGTGGCGTGGGATATTTAGCTTCCACAATTTCAAAGAAATTGGCAACCACATTTCTATAAAGCATGTGTTTCATATGCTTCTATCATGTCCAATTAATCAACCATAGTTTAATTTTATCTCTGCAAGGAACAGGCCCTTAATAATGAGATTGAGAAGGCAGTTAGGCACTGCCTTGTCCATGTTATATCTTACTTTTCTCACAACCACATCAATTCGGATAAGCACTTATCAACTGTAAATTAAAAGGAATCATAACTAACATTACTTCTAAACAATAATCAATATTTAGGAAAATATATATGAATGCATAAATATGTGTATATCGACCTAAAATATTTTGTTGTTTACCTTTTTTTTTTTTACATGATGGATTGGACCGTTCTCAACTTTAATCATTACAATATTACAATATTCACACATACTTTACACTCAAACACCAAGCACCAAAAATTTTAATGCACTACTAACCATATTCAAATCTTGTGTACACCTATTGCAAGGCAAAAATCATTATCTTTCTTTAGAAGATTTTATCGTCACATTTGTTTACAGAAGCTATGACCGAAACTAAGAGACTGAGATTCAGTATTATATTTAGTAATTAGAGACTAGAATTAAATTTTTTTCTTTTAATATATTCAGAAAATAAAAACAATAGATTACTGAAAAATTTTAAAATAGAAATTGAAACTTTAATAACATTTTTTTTAAAAATATCTTCATTTAATCCTTTAAATTCTAATTCTACCCCTTTTAAAAACAAATTAGGACTTATCTCTTTATATTTATTTTAAATCAAATAAAATAGTAAAACATAATTTAATCTTTTTTTTGGGTATTTTAATTTAATCTTTTAGACCTTAAAGTAAATACATAACTGAGTTTTTTTGTTTTTTTGTTCTGTTGTCTTGGTAATCCGTTGAACTTGGTGGACAGGTTCGTGTATAAGTCTGTTTTGGTTTCGGGTTCTTATTGGGCCAAATCAATAAAATAATATACAAGCCTGAATTGCAATTGGGATGACGGGTTTAGTGATGCGACATGATTGTATCTAATGTATTTTTGGGCTTCTGAACAAATGCATATTTATGGGCTTACAGATTCCGAGAGATGTATTTCATACCAAGCTTGTAATAACATGACCAAAAATAAAGCTTGTAATAAGAGTCATCTGGTCTGGTAAAAAAAGAAAATACAGGTTCATATAGTGAGAAATCTTTTGGTCAAAAAACAAAACGCGCTCATTAGAGAAATCAGTAGATGGAAACAAAGAAACCGAAAAATTTATTTTGTAAATGTTTATAGAGAGGGTTACAGATGTGTGAGTGTGTTGTGTGAGTGTGTGAAATATAGGTGTAATGACTAGGATCGAGGGTTGTCTAATTCATTTGATAAAAAAAAATTCTAAGATACCACTTTTGGTACATATCTTTTACGAAGGTAGTTAGTTTACTAGTTAATGATGAAAAAGGGACATCTCTACCTCATCTTATTAATCTCTAATTTTGTTTTTTTTTTTCGGCCTTCAGCCCCGTTATAATACTAAAAAAAGAAAAGATTGGTTATTATTTAGGGTAGCTAGAATTCTATTATTTTAGGTGAATTATCCTTAGGCTTGTTATTGAATGACGGTGAATTCTATTGTGTTTAATTTTTATCTAATTTATTTTTTACAAAAAATTTTAAATATTTAATAATTATTTATTTTATATTTTTAAAATTAAATATTAATTTTTAATTTTTTTATAAATTAAATAAATACTTTTAAATATT
>NC_029777.3:12790242-12790503 GCF_000817695.3 Arachis duranensis | reverse complement strand
ATATAAAATTTTTATAAATATAATATAAATTATTACTAACTAAAAATAATAATATTTATTCGTCATATAACATTGCTAATCATATATAATATGTAATAGAAAAAAGCTCACGAACATGTCGTTCTCTATTATTGCAACTTTATCACAACGCAAATTCATTAGAAGTCATTATTCGATACGCATGCATGATGCATGAAATAAAATATTACTATCATTGCAAAAAAAAAATATATTACTATCATTATGGCAAAATGATTGTTG
>NC_029777.3:12786995-12790165 GCF_000817695.3 Arachis duranensis | reverse complement strand
CACACGAATCTTCTGGGCGCCTACACACTTGAAAAAGACGACTTTAAAGACGATTTTGAAGACTCGGTTACTCACATGTTTTCTTCCTTTGTCCTCTCCACCAACTTGTGATTTAGCTTGTGATCACTATATATTGACTAAACGTTCCATCACATTCAATTCCAAATAATCTTAAACAAATATTAAATACGTTAATTCAAGCACTATAAAGAATTCCATCAACTACTCATTCCAATAATAATCATCAACATACACCTTTCCCCATCTTCACACTACACAAATCATATCTTATTATATACCAATGGAACATGAAGATTAAGAACCCTAATTTAAGATTTCACAAAATATGGATAGGTTGGTGAAACCAGATGTGAAGGAAGTTGAGATGATTTTTGAAAAGACTGATGAAAAGTGCAGCGCAACGTTCAGACTCACCAATCTCATGCACGCCATGGCCGTCGCAGTGTCACTAACCACCACAAACCCTTCTTCTCCATTCTCCATAGACATTCCACTCTCCACAATCCCACCTCTTTCTTCTTCCACATACACCATCTCGCTCTCTCATCTCTCAGATAATGGAAGACTTTTCTCCACAGCGCCTGAGGCCGTCGCAGTCGTAACCTCCATGCTCCTAGCTGGAAAGTCACACAACTGCGATGACCTCCGCCGCCTCTTCTTGAAGCCAGGACCGCACGTGTTCAACGACGCCGTCATCCCCGTTTCAGTAGTAGGCCCTCACTTCGCCGAGTTCCTCATCTCAAACCACATCCCCCGAAGCCGTTCCCTTCTCAACAAAGCCATATCAAGATGTCTACCGTCGCAGCTCACGGATCTGTTGACTTACGCCGTCGAATGTGGAAACGCAGAATCCGTTGCCGTTTTGATAGATGCCGGAGCAGACTCGAACTCCAAGGACTCAAACGGAAAATCGCTTGTCCCCTTGGCGATTCGAGCAGGGAACGAAATCAATGTGGTGAAGGTCTTACTAGCTTCTGGTTGCGTAATTGAAAACAAGGTGGACTTGGTTTTGCACGAAGCTGCGGCGGCAAATAGGGTAGATCTCATGCGGTTACTGCTTGAATTTATCGGTGAAGATGATGCTGACGTGGATTCGGTGAATCACGAAGGTAGGACTCCAATTCACGTGGCTGCGCTTCACGGACACGTAGATGTCATCAGGTTCGCCAATTTTCCAGATAATATAATAATAAGTGATAGTTTTAATATCTGTTTTTGTCATAAGTTTTTTAAAATATCACGTTAACTATTTAACGATTTCAATGAAATAATATAAAATATTGAAACGGGCTAAATTAAAGATTATTATTTAAATAATCAGGTATTGTGTTTCGATGGGAGGGAATCCAAACGTTGTGGACCGGAAGGGGTGGACGCCGTTGCATTGTGCAGCGTCGGAAGGGCAGTTGAGAGCCGTGGAGAGTTTGTTAGCGGAATGTGGGTGCGATGCGAAGCGCGCTGTGGATAGAGAGGGAAAAACAGCATTTGCGGTAGCAATGGAGAATGGACACGTGGAATTAGGGGATTTGCTGCATTGGGGGGACGTGCTGTTTCGGGCGGCGAGGGTAGGGGACGTGCACGGGATGGCAAGCTGTTTGACAGTTGGGGGAGCGGACGTGAATGGAAGGGACCAGAACGGGTGGACGGCCCTGCATTGGGCTGCATTGAAAGGAAAGGTGAAGAGCGTTGAGGTCTTGATTGATAACGGTGCTGAGGTTGATCCCGTTGATGAGGTTGGGTACACTCCGTTACGGTGTGCCGTTGAGAGTGGTCACTTGCAGGTTGCGCTTTTTTTGGTTGCTCGTGGCTCTTGTGCAACTCTTGATACTATCAAGGCCTCCAAAGGCCTCTTTGCACCTCCTAGATTATTGGATTCTTTTGGTAAATTAACGAAACATGTGCTGTGACTAATGATTAATGAATACCTTAACATAATCATTTAATGCAGATAGGTTTTACTTTGCTTTGCTTGTGGATAATGTACATATATTTCATCAGCTTTCAAATGAAAGTTTATCACATCCACGCATTCACTAGTATTACTGTTGCTTTAATTATTGCTGTAAATTTTGTTCATAGAGACATAAAACTGATTACTTGTCTGCTTGTTGACCATTGGCCATTGTCGTATAATATTCTGCTGATCACATGCATACTTGCTGAATGCAATTTTTATATTGAAAACCATCAAGGACGATTGGATACTACTTATTAAATAAAGGTGATTATTTAAATAAAGACCTCTATTTTATTTTTTTTAAAGATGTTTTTATGTTGTGTCTTAATTAGTTTTTGTATAATTTATTTGATGTAGTCTTTGTATTTTCTCATTATATATTATTTAATTTTTTAATTTTTTTTTCTAAAATTAATAAAAAAATATTTAATTTAGACTAAAACAAAAAAATAAAATAGATTAACTATTAGATTTTTTTAAAGATTATTTGCATAAAAAAATATATCACATTCATCAAAATATATATATATATATATAACAAGTTCAAGTCTCTTAAAATTTTTATAAATAAAAAAATAATTAATTTATATTCGTATAATATATAAAATAATTACTATATTATTATTATATTATAGATTAAAATTTACTAATTTAAATTTTTTTTTATTTTTAATATAAGCATTAAAAATAAATAAAATTTTTATAACTAAATATAGTGTAACAAAATATATATAATATTAATTAGTTCTTAAAAAATTCTAAAAAAATAGTTTCTTTTATTTTAGTAAAATAACTATTTATTAAAGTAGACAAATTAATTATTTTCTTCTTAAATACAGTTTTTTTAAGACATAAAATTATTTAATTAGGACATTGGTTAAGATAATTAAAGTCACTATTTCATTAAATTTTTAATTTAAAGAAAAATCCTAAGTTAATTTTGGTATAGAAATTTCGAATTTGAAAACATTGATAAAAATTATGTTGAATTTTGATTTATTTGATTCTCATTTAAAAATTCTGTTTTAAAATTATATTCGAGTTTTAATCTGATTTTTAAAGTTTCAATTTACTTAGTTTGATTTTTTAACTTAGGTATACGTGACTCATATTAGGGTTTTAAGTGTTTAGTTGTAAAAAAAAGTAAAAAAAATTTCAATTGTCACATCAAATAGTCGCTAGAATGTATAAT
>NC_029777.3:12764834-12786720 GCF_000817695.3 Arachis duranensis | reverse complement strand
AATAATAATAATAATAATAATAATAATAATAATAAAGTAAAAAAAGGAAGCACGTCACCAAATAATTTATCATCCGAATTATATATGAATCAAATTGATAATATGGGGGCTAACACTAAAAAAATCGATAACAAGGTTAGGTGTAAATCCCGATTAATTAATAGATAATTAGTCAGTAAATTAGTTTTTAATAAGGAAGACTAGAAATACGAATATTATATCAAATTAGGATAGAACTCATCAAAACGAGAATTTTGACACTAATTTAAAAAAAGGTTTAAAATTAGACCGAACAAACCGAACCGGTTGAACCGGATTGTCGGTCCAACCGGACCAATCCTTTTAAGTGAACCCAAGCTTTGCCTTCTCCCCATTTCAATGCAACGAAGCTTTCAGCTTCCAGGGAGAGGAGAAACGAGAAAAGCTTCCGAAACCCTTACGGTGGTTTCCAATTCTCGTAACTTCTCCATTCGAGCTCCGATCGTCGTATCGTTTGCGGCTACACGTTCACCACGTCGAGCTTTACGTTTTTACCGGAACAATTTCATAGATAACTTATTATTTCATCTCAGTCTCTCCTTTCTCCAATTTTAGAATTTTGAATAGGAAGATTGAATTTTTTTATTTATGTGTATTAGGTTGAAAATAAATAATTGGAGCTTGAAATTGTGGACATTGGAATTTTTGGTGGAGGCTGGGCTTAGTATTTTGTTGGGTTTGGAGCTGTGTTTGTTGTGAGAGAATTGATTTGGTCGTTATGTGAGAATCGGTTAAGGTATGGTTTAGGTTTCTTACATTTAATATATAATGTTATGTGAAAATTTAGGTTAGATGATCATAGGATAAGCTGAAATGCATTTTTATATATACTGTTTAGTAAGTTAATTGGTGAATATATTTGGTTTGGTTTGGTGATTGAGATATATGGTGGCAATGGTTACTGTATGATTGATGGGAGGATATATTGATGAATATTGAATGCATGGTTACAATTATTATAAAGTAAAGCTTGGTGGTTTAGACTTTAGATGAAAAAGAAATTGTGTAATATTATGGAATGGAGATTGAAGAAATGATGTAGAATTTATTGAGTATTGATTTTGGTATTTGAGTTGGTATTGTTAGAATTGGAAAGGAATGGAATGGAATAAAAATGAGGTTTACATTTGTTTACAAATTTTTGATTTTGGGCTGAATTTCGGCGGGTTATAATTTGGCTTTTGGAACGTCGAACTGATTACAACTTGTTTTAAATAAAAATTGGATTCGTGAAATTTATGTCGTTCGAAGAACGGAAGAAAAACGATTTAAAATGATTGAGTTATTTCCGTTGGAAGATTGAATCTATAAATTGTGCTATTAACAGGTTTGGTTGCTTTGCTTCTTCAACCCTGCTGCTGCAACTTCGTTCATGCATTTGCCTTAAATTTTTTTTAAAAAATGTACGTCCACGTGTACGCGTGATCCACGCGTACGCATGGAGTGGATTTTCGGCGATGCGTATTCGACGGTCCATGTGTGCGCGTATGTGGTAAAAAGCATGTCCACGCATACGTGTGACATGAAGATTTCACCTATGCGTACGCATAACGAGGGACGCGCGCGCGAGCTACAGTTTTACATTTCCACGCTCACGCGTGGATCCTATTTCAGCAAACAAGATTTTTAATATTTTAAACTAAATTTCAAACCTCTAAACCTCTATTTTCATTCATTTAGTCATGAATATTAGTGTTAAACTTGATAATCAGATGAAGTTAGGAAATGGGGATAACTTGGAGGTGAAGTAAAGTTGAAAAGTAATGATTTGATTACGAAATGTTATGGATGAGTCATATATGATACTTGATTGGATGTTCTGATGAAAGATTATGCATGAAATTTGGCTTGAATGATTTAATGATCTGAGATACGAGATTCCCTAGATAAAGTATCGTGGCTCGCCACCACGTGTACCGGGTTGAAAACTCGATACTCTGTTGATCCTACGACGTAAGTGTGACCGGGCACTATATAAATTCCCGGAAATGTTACCTCCATTGAGCAATATTGATTATTTGAGATAAAGCTATGCATAGAATCTTGGGGATGCACGTTGGGGGACAATCTAAGTACAATTCAGACTTGTCGGGTTGGCTGGATAACCAACAAATGAGCCTCATCAGCCGTAGGACAGGCATGCATCATATGCATATTACTTGAACTACTTGCTTGTGCTTTAATTGGGTGTGCCTAGATGTACTTGCCATGTTAAATGTGTATTTGTTACCTACAGTAATTGTAACTTTCTTGTGCTTACCTTTACCTGTTTATTTGTCTGTGAAAATGCATGATGGAGTTGGAGGTATGGAGGAAGGGTAGTATGGGACTTAGATTTAAGGTTAAGTTAAGTTAGGTTTAAATATTTTTAGAAAACCACATTTTATGGCTCCTGTTTAATACTTTAAGCTCTATAATCTGAGTGTCGGCATTCTAGAATTGCCTCTGACATTTCCATGACCTTATATATTATGTGTGTGGCACCTTTACCATACTGAGAACCTCCGGTTCTCATTCTATACTATGTTGTTGTTTTTCAGATGCAGGTAGAGAGGCATCTCGTTAGGTGTCTGGACTCTTGAAGCGGAGTGGTTACTGGGTAGTTTTGCTATACATTGATGTATATATATGTATTTAGTTTTCTCTCTGCATAACTTGTTCTTTTTTATCCTCTTAGAGGTTTATGGAGAGGCAGGACTGTGTATATGAACTTTTGGGTTTTGGATATGTATGTGTATATGTGTAAATATTCTCTGGCGAGTCTTAACTTCGCGGGCTGAGTTAGGAGCTTGTTATTTTATGTCTTTGGCACTCTATTCTTACTCCTGATATCTTATGTTTAATAGTTAAGGTTTTCTTAGCATGTAAGTTAACTCGTTCCTTTAGTGTTGCGCTTTTATTTCGTGATTTTTATTTCCTCTATTCTTCAATGCTCCTAGCATACTATAATTCTTCTGCTATTATATGTACTCATTTTATTTTAGAGGTCGTAATACCACACGACTTCTGTTTTACGAATTAAGTGTAAAGTTTAGTGTGGTAGGGTGTTACATTAGGGACTTACAAAACCTTTCTTAAGATTACAGAAAAAAATGTTTATATTTGTGTGATATATAAAATAATTATTATATTATTATTATTATTATTACATTATATATATATATGTGAGCAAAAAAGTCCAAATGTTTTAAAGTAAAATTTTCTTTTAATATTTGATTAAATGTTATTGTATTTAGTACTTCTTTTGGCACTTCCTCTTAGTTAAAAATTTAATCATTATAATTTTTTAGTTATTATTGTTAGAGGTGTTTACATATTGGATATGGCTTAAATTTCGATCCAATCCGCGCTAAACTCATTAGATCAATTTCGATATTCACACTTTTTATATTTGGATCAGATATCAAACATATCCATAAAATAAAAAATATTAAAAAATTTTATTTTTATAAAAAAAAGTCAATATTTTTTTTTTACTTTTTTAAACATATTTACTTCTATCTTATTAGAGTGTGGATCCGATTCGATCCAATCCGATCATCTTACAGTTCAGATCATATCCACAAATTACAGATCAGATACGAATAAATACTGTGGATTTATGAATATGATCTAATCTATGAACACCCCTAACTACTACTATAGGTTCATTAGTGAATCGGACTAGAACCGGACCCTAGTCCGATTCGATTTACTCTTTGGACCGTTTAAGGAAGAAAACTGGTGTGAACTAGTAAGAACCAGATTAAACCAATGCGAACCGGTACAAACTGGTCTAATCGAACAAAAAATAGTTGGAGCAAAAGCAACCTCCACTTGCCACTTAGTCATTACACTTTTAAGTATTATATTTGACAAATACTAATTATATAGTATACATAAATATCTAATTTAATTTAATTTTTGTTTGTTCTATTTTTAAAATTAATTATATTTTAATTATATACCATTATTAACATAAATATAAAATTCACTAAAAATTTATTAATTTACTTGATCTATTTTATTGCTAGTATTGTGATTAAGGTTATTTTTTTTATATTAGTGTTAAAATCTACTGATATTATAGTTAGATGATAGGTTTTGTGAATTAATTATTTTTTTATTGTGTCAAAATAAGATACTATTGTAGTATTAAAAGTTTATGATTTTTTTATATTAGTTATTTTTAGAAGTTGAGACTTGATTCTTCATAAAATGTTAGTGAAGATATGTATTTCAAATTTAATTTTAAGTTTTTAACTATTTTATATTTTATATTTACGTGAGACCGGTTTTATCGGTCCAACCAGTGATTTATCGGTTGAACCAATAAACCAATGAACCAGTAGCTTGACCGGTTTGATCACTGGTTTGATTCTGACAACTATGTTTCAATCTAATTTCAAAAATTTCGATTTACTCAATTTAGTCTCCAACTTAATAGTTATGATTCACATTGGTTCCTAATATTATTTTTGTCACTGTCTCACAAAATCGTTAACGACATGCTGAGATGGACTAACGACTGCTACATTATACATTCTAACGACTATTTGATGTGACAATTGAAATTTGTTTTACCTTATTTTTTTTCAAATAAACCTTAAAACCTAATATGAGTCAAGGATACCTAAATTAAAAAATCAAACTAAGTAAATTGAAACTTTAAAATTCAGATTAAAGCTCGAATATAACTTTAAAACAGAACTTTAACTTATGTAGTGATTAATTTAAATGAGAATCAAATAAATCAAAATTCAACATAATTTTTATCAATGTTTTCAAATTCGAAATTTGTATACCAAAATTAACTAGGATTTTTCTTTAAATTAAAAATTTAATGAAATAGTAACTTTAATTATCTTAACTAATGTCCTAATTAATTACTTTTATATCTTAAAAAATTTACATAAGAGAAGAAAATAATTAATTTATCTACTTTAATAAATAGTTATTTTACTAAAATAAAAGAAACTATTTTTTTTAGTTTTTTTAAAAACTAATTAATATTATATATATTTTGTTACACTACATTTAGTTATAAAAATTTTATTTATTTCTAGTGCTTATATTAAAAATGAAAAGAAAATTTAAATTCTTTTGAGAAATTTAATAATATGTAATAAAAAACACCGAATAAATTATACAGAAACTAATTGAAACACAACATAAAAATATTTTTAACAAAAGATAAAATAATCGTATTTATTTGAATAATCACCTTAAATAAATAGTAAATATGGCTAAAGCGATAGCTAGTACTATCGTGTATACGTTTTACCATTTATGTTATTTAAGCATGTACATTTTTTTTAAAACTCAACTAAATTTTGGATATATTACATTACAAAATAATATACCAAATACCCAAAGGTGTTAATCTATATTGTTCATTAATTAATTTGATAAGATATAGATACGTGTATTGTTAAACATTATTATTTACAATACGATTATTGGAACAATGAGCGAGATGTTAATATGTATATGTAGTTAAATCTTGAGTTTTTTCTTTTTTAAGAAAAAACAGCAACATAAAATAAAGAAAATGTTTAACGTAAATAAAATTAAAAAAAATAATAATATCACTTGTATTTGGATAATACGCAACCTGAGAGTTTTCCACTTTCGCGCTCGAAAGGAAAACCGCAATACCAAAATGTTGAAAAAACGCATCCACGCTGGCGATCCGAGACAAACACCTCTCATCCAATCGCAGAGAGTCTCACCCTCTTATATAAACCAAAAGGCAATCAACCACTCTACACAAAATTCAAATTCCGAATTCGCATCTCGCATCAAAATTCCGCGCCATGGGTTCTTCAGAAGCAGCTGCAAAAACCACCAAGGGCGGCAGGGGCAAACCCAAATTCTCAAAGTCCATTTCCAGGTCCTCCAAGGCCGGCCTCCAATTCCCCATCGGCCGCGTCGCTCGCTACCTCAAGGTTGGCCGTTATGCCCAACGGGTTGGATCCGGGTCACCTGTTTACCTCTCCGCCGTACTCGAATATCTCGCCGCCGAGGTTCGTCCTTTACTTCCCTTATTATAATTTTCTTAACCTTCATATTCGTTACTTTTGGTTCTTATGGTTTTGGTTGGTTTAGGTTCTGGAGCTTGCCGGAAATGCTGCGAGAGACAACAAGAAGACTAGGATTATTCCGAGGCACATTCAGCTTGCGGTGAGGAATGATGAGGAATTGAGCAAGCTCATGGGATCTGTGACCATTGCGAGTGGTGGAGTTCTGCCGAATATTCACCAGAATTTGTTGCCTAAGAAGGTTGCTGGTGGAAAGGGCAAAGCCGAGATTGGATCTGCTAGTCAGGAGTTTTAGGTGCATAACAGAGAGGATTGCTTAGATTAGTGGGAATTGGGACTGTTTAAATGATGTAAAGGTTCTTTGTGATTTGGATAAAGGAAAACTATTCTTGGTTTAGAAGAATTATAATTGACTTAGTACAAAAATGATATTTATTTAAAAAGAATTAGTAATTTTATTAGAAATTAAACAATTTCCAATAATTTGTTTATTAATATTTTGAAGTGCTGCAATCACACTTAGTAGACAAAAGAAGTCACGTAGAATTGTAGAAATTCTTTATTCTCTCTCTTGAAAATTGTTTGAGTTGGCAGGAAATGAAAAAACGTCTCCTTCTATACTCATTAAGCTCAACCCTTAAACCCAAATACAAAGCGTTCTATTTCTATATCTCGTCCGTATCACTTTTGAGTGAACAATCAAAATGGAACCCGTCAACCAACGTTGTCATTACGAACCCAACCCTGGTGGCCATGGAGTCTTGCTCCAGCATGCGCCAGCTGAGGCAGATCCAGGCCCGCATGACCCGCACGGGCCTCATGGACCACACATTCCCAGCCAGCAGAGCCCTAGCTTTCTGTGCCCTCTCCGACTCCGGAGACGTTCGTTATGCCCACGCTGTCTTCGACCGTATTGAACAACCCAACACGTTCATGTGGAACACCATGATCAGGGGCTACAGCAGGGCCAATGTTCCTGCTATGGCGTTTTCCTTCTTTCTCCGAATGCTTCGCCAACTCTCCGAGATGGACTGCAGAACCTTCGTTTTTTCGCTCAAGGCGTGCGAGCAGTTCTCGGGTTCTGTTGAGGGGGAATCGGTGCACTGTTTGATTCGGAAGACGGGCTTTGATTCTGAGTTGCTAGTGCGAAATGGGTTGGTTCACTTTTATGCTGAACGTAGTTGGCTGAAAAGTGCGCGCCAGGTGTTTGATGAAAGTTCTGAGAGGGATGTTGTTACTTGGACCACAATGATTGATGGCTATGTGGGAAATAAGTCTTCAGATTCGGCTTTGGAATTGTTTGGTTTGATGTTGAGTAGTGGTGTTGAGCCCAATGAGGTGACCTTGATTGCGGTGCTCTCGGCGTGTTCCCAGAATGGTGATATTGTCATGGGAAGGAGTATCCATGAAGACATAGCAAGGAAGAATGTAAGGTATACTTTGAGTTTAAACAATGCATTATTGGACATGTATGTGAAATGCGGTAGTTTGATGGCTGCTAGAGAGCTTTTTGATAAAATGCAGACTAAGGATGTTTTCTCGTGGACTAGTTTGGTTAATGGGTATGCTAAATGTGGTGACTTGGAATCTGCAAGGAGGTTTTTTGATCAAACTCCGCATAAAAACGTGGTCTCATGGAATGCAATGATTGCAGGATATTCTCAGAACAACAAACCCAAAGAATCAATAAAGTTGTTTTGGGAAATGATCGCAGCAGGTATGGTTCCCAGCGAGCATACCTTAGTCAGTGTGCTCTCTGCTTGTGGCCAGCTGAGTTGCTTGAATTTGGGACACTGGATTCATCACCATTTTGTCAATGAGAAAAGGGTGCACCTTAGTGTGACTATGGGAAATGCAATTATAGACATGTACGCCAAGTGTGGAAGCATTGATGCAGCAGCAGAAGTCTTTAAAGTAATGCCAGTAAGAAGCCTGATTTCTTGGAATTCCATGATTGCATCCTATGCTGCTCATGGCCGAGCAAAGCAAGCTATCGTTGTATTTGATCAGATGGTATCTATGGGATTTAGGCCAGATGATGTTACATTTGTGAGCTTGTTAACAGCTTGCAGCCATGGTGGGTTAGTTTCCGAAGGACAAGAATATTTTGACACCATGGAAACGAAGTATGGGGTAAAGGCCAAAAGGGAACACTATTCGTGCATGATTGATCTACTTGGTCGAACAGGGCTTCTTGAAGAAGCTTACAAGTTAATAACGAGTATGCCAATGCAACCTTGTGAAGCTGCTTGGGGTGCGCTTTTAAATGCGTGTAGAATGCATGGCAATGTCGAGCTTGCTAAATTGTCGGCTGGTAACCTTATGAAGTTGAATCCAGAAGACAGTGGAACATATGTTCTGCTGGCAAATATCTGTGCCAATGATCGAAACTGGGGCGATGTGAGGAGGGTGCGAAGTTTGATGAGAGACAAGGGTGTGAAGAAGATTGCTGGTCATAGCTTGATAGAGATAGAGGGTGAATTTAAGGAATTTTTGGTTGCTGATGAATCAAACACTCAATCTGAGGAGACCTATAAAGTACTGGATCTAATATATTTGTTGTCAAAATTGGAAGACTATGACTCTGAGTTATTTATTATAGGCTTCAATGGCTAAACCACTTCTCTCCAACACATTCCCAGTTAAACATGAAACCGAAATCAAATCCAGAACCTAAAACTTCTCATCCAAAACTTTTCCTCAAGCATGTATTAGTAAATCTGTAGTAAAACATTTTGGGTGAGTTTCAGTTTTGTTGTTAACTCCCCACCAATATCTAAATTGACACATAAATAAAACATAAAAAATCCCCCCAACTTTCTTCCTCCCCATCACTCTATTCTTCTTTGCCACTTTTCCATTACCATGCCTCTTTTGCTATCAACATATCATACAATCAGATTTTGAATATTTTTGAGAGGTCAAAAATATCAAACTTACAAAATGTACCTTTTGAGATGATATATTACCATTATTTTTATATCAACTTCTCACATTTCTTTACCAAAATAAATAAAAGCTTATCGTATTTACTCTTCATTTATATTTTTCTTTCATTATAGGTGTAAAAGTAATCTGTTACTTTCCAATCAAAACAAAAATTGTTTTCTTAATCATATTTTTAATACATTAAGTAAAATGCAATTTAATCCTTTTAAAAGCAGTAATCTTAAAATTATATCAAACGTACCCTTAGTATACATTTAATTATAATGGTCTCTTTTATTAAACTTTTCTTCTACCTTAGTCCATAACAACAATAAAAAAGTCTTATAACTTACAAATTCAGTCCAACAGAATACACAAATTTAGTTATAATTTCATTCTTTATTATTATCTTATCTTTATTTATCCTTATCTTATTTTTATTCGTTTTTATTTTTTATTTTTTTAAAAGAAAAATAAAACTAAATTAAATACTAATAAAATGATGACAATAAGAGAGGTTTAACTAAATATAAAATTGAAAGAAAATTGTACGATATCAAAAGAGCCAAAACACTTTCTAACATCCCCATATTGAATACTAGGTGTTGATCATCATATAGAAAAAATTTAAAACAAATAAAATTAAAGAGTAGACAAGATTTGTTCTAATAAAAATGTGGGTATTCCTTGCGATTTTGTTCTTCCTCTTCAGGAGTGAAGCCATGATCTTTGATGTTGAAGATTCTGCGTATCTCATCTATTTTCTTTCCCTTTATCATATTTTTTATAGTTCCGTATATCAGATCCAAGAGATTTCTAATCTCGAGATAATTTGCTGCCATCAACAAATCATAAAGGCCGTTAGAATCAACATTGAAAAATTGAGCTTTCGAAGCCTCAAGATCTTCTTGGTTGTCGTTGTGGTGGTGAGTTTGGTGTGTACAATAATCGATGACCTTCTTGAGAGTCTTGGAGTCAACGCAATCCAATGGAATCTTGCTCTCTTCATGGTTGTACAACCCATCTTCTATCATGTTGTTTATGATCACCGAATGTTGCACCATCACTTGTTCTTCCACACTGAAAATCTCCTTTTCCGAACTGCATAGCATGATCTTCTTCAACGGCGAGCCCATCACTAACAATAATAATAATGTATTGCTTCAACTATTTGATTAATCAGAAAACCCAAAGTGTTTGGAGTTCAAAGTCTATGGGGTAAAACTAAATATATACAGAGAGTCAAGATAAAAATAAATAAAGATAAAATAAAAATAAGATAATAATAAAGACTAAAATTATAATTGAATTTGTGTATTCTATTAGACTGAATTTATGTTGTTAAATTTTTTTTTATTATTGTCATGTGTTAAAGTGGAAGAATGATATAATACTTTTCTTCTTTTCAGAACCTATAAAATATTTTTCAAAAATTACATTTACATAATTGGTTGAAAGCTTTATTACGAAATAGGGCCAGGGCCGATTGTCTTGGCTCTTGCTTGGAACCACATAGCCAACTGCTTAATTAGTCTTTCTCATGTTTGATTATTCAACTGCTGAATTCATGCTTGTTTACTACTTAGTAGTTAGTACTTACTTGAGTATCGTATCCCAAATAATAATAATAATAAAAGGGTTAAATATATCAATAGTCTTTGGTGTGACAGGGAGGGATTATTTATTTATTTTATTTTATCAAAAATATTATTTATATATTAAAATTAATTATTAAAATTTGAGCTAATACATTGTTATTTTATGGATAAAAATTGACAACCTCTAAAGCAAGAAAGGCCGCAAGTGGAGGGAAAAGTCTATGATATAACATCATTCACAACAATTATAAACCAAGTTTGGTTGGTCTAATGGTTAGCTCACTAGTCCGCTTAAGCAAGTGTCGGGAGTTTGAATTCCGCCTTGTGCATGCAGCAATCCATTGGCCAGCGACAAACCCTTAAATATAACTCAGTACCGCGACGGATTAGTCCTTGACCTGTCGGAAAATACCGTGAGAAACCTCGCAATTTTCTTGCTTCTTTCCTTTTCAATAAATTTTTCCAGATATAATAATAAAGTATTGATGATATGACGGACGATATAGGTAAGTATAACATTCAGAGTTCCTCTAAAATGTGTCGAGATATCTTTGTCAATATTATGAATTATTAGATCCCAATAAATAAATAAATGTATCTATAAAATAAGTTTATACTAAAATATTGAATATGATTTTTAGCTGTGTATGTGATTCAAAGTTAAACTATGACTTGGAAGAAAATGCCACACTATGATGCCGGTCAACTGCGACGGTTGCTAAATACTGCTATCTGCTACGTCCTACTCAACATTTGATCATCTTTCGCTTGTTTTTATTTTTTATTTTTTATTTTATTTTATTTTATTATTTGTGTGTGTGTGTGTGTTTTGGTATGCTAAAACGTTTGTCATTCTTACGTTTTAGGTCAATTTTTTTCTGGTTTTTATTTTGGTGTTGAAATGGGCGAATTTCTTTTGTAAGGTAAAAGAAAAATATCAAATATTTTAAATTTTTTATTTTATATCTTTTAATTTAAATATTAACTTTTAATTTTTTTGGGACAGATTAGACAATCACTTATAATAAAAAAAAGTTAGGAAAACAATTTTTTTATTGAGTAAACGTTTAAATTATATTTTAAAAAATTTTTTATCGAATATTTTAATTATTAACAAATTATTACTTTTAGAAGATTTTAAAACTTACTTCCGTAAAATAAATTGACTTTTTTATTGTTTTGAAAAGAACTGTTTTATTATTTTACAACGATATATTTTAAAGACTTAATTATTTTATAATAAAATTTATTAAGAATTCATTTGTCTAATACATACATATTAAAATTTTGTTGAAAGTCAAAGATATTAATTTGTTTCACCAAAATAATTCTAAAAAATTTGAGAAAAATAAAAGATCTTATGTAAAATTTGTTAAAAAGACCATTTACTCTTTTTTAATTTCTTTATATTTATATTTATCTGATATTTAAATTAGTATTTATCAATTCTTTTTTTTTTTCAGAAAAATGTTAGTTCTTAACATTTTCTTTTTTACAATTACCCCAAAGGATATTTGTGTAGTAATCAAGAAATTCGTGACTCATTAGTACAAAAAGCAAGATAAATAATTTTTTTTATATAACTATTATTTATAATAGATATATATTAGTTAACAACAATATGAGATGACTAACAAATATTATTATTTTTAATTAATATTTAATCAGTAATAATTTATATATATATATATATAGAGAATTTTAATAAAAAAATCAAAAATAATTTTAATTTTTACCTAAAATTTAAAGACAAAGAAAATACTTAACTCTTAATTAAAATTCTTATATTCCAAACACTTGTTTCTGTTGGGGGCAACGTTGATCCCAAGGTTTCTTTAGTAAACGTCCCCAAGTTATTCGTCGTATCAACTAAATTAAGTACGCTGGTTGTACTTATTTTATATATATATATATCAGGAGACTAATTCATCTCTAAGCAACTTGAAATATCTACAACTAACTACTGCACTGTTAGCCAACTCTAACTACTTTGATTTACAAATTAATTCTCTAATTAACTATCATTAATTTATTGGACTGAACTAATCAAGTCTTCGGGACAGATTATGTATCAGTAAAATATGAGTTTTATTGATAAGTAATAATATAGTAGTAACTCTTGCAAAATATGATGCAACTCATTCTACTTTTATGACCCGTTTTTTTACACCAAATCATTACTCCACATCTCAAACAAAGGTCTGGTGTTCACTGTTCAGTCAATGTTAAGAGCTACAAAACTTAGCTGCTACATCACTTTACTATCAGTTCTCTTCCTTAATTAGCATCTGTTTTTATAAGAAATGTTATATGTATCACAAAATTCGAATAAAATATTACATATATCATTTTTATATACATTTTTGTAATTTTTTATTTTTATATTAAAAATCATCGTTAAAATTAAGATATAATTATTTATGCATTTTTTATTAGTTTAAACTTTTAGAAAAAATAATTTCATTATATGATATTACAATTTTTATAAACGAAAGATCTAGATCAATTTTTGTTAATCCAAAAAATATAAATTTTTTAACATAAGACAAATAATTAAAAAAAATTACTTAAAAATCACACAAGCCAAAAAAAAATTTATATGAGGGATATATTTGTTTTTTGAAAGAATTGATTAATGATAACGATTAATAAAAAATAAAAAATTTATTTTTTTTATCAATCTCACTATATAACCAACAAGGATCTAACTAACAATAAATTAACACATATTTTTAAATTACACTTCATACTAATTAATTGTTATTAATTAATAATTATTAATTGTAATTATTTAAAATTAATTGATTAAAAATTATTTACCTATACTTTTTTATTTTTATACTATAAAAAATAAAAAAAATACTAACAACATTTCTAATAAATAAATGAAAGCAGTTCCTATCATTAATCCAAGAACTTAAACAGTCCCAGGCCCTATAAATATAGTCCACTCTTGTTATAGAAAGTCTCATTGCCATACACCATGCCCATATCCAAAACCGTCTTCATTTCTGCCACCCTCTTCTCCTCCCTCGTTGCCGCCGCCGCCTACTACCAAAATATCTCCCCCACGTCCCTAGGTTTCGTGGAGGAGAAACTAACTCACATCCGATTCTACTTCCATGATGTTGTTACGGGCCCAAATGCTACCATAATCATTTCCATAAGTCCACTTATGGGAAAATCTAAGGCCCCACTTCCATTCGGGTCCTTGGTAATGCTGGAAGACCCGTTAACTGTGGGGCCCGAACCCGATTCCAAACTCATTGGAAAGGCGCAAGGATTCTACACAATGGTGACACAACGCGAGGACATTGATTTAGAGCTTGTGATGGGTATGACCATAACATTCACCGAAGGGAAGTTCAACGGCAGCACCCTCAGCCTCTTTGGCCGGAATTACATCTTTGACCCCGTTAGAGAGATGCCGATCGTTGGTGGAACCGGCGCGTTCCGATTCGCGCGTGGGTTTGTTCGTGCTAAGACTTACTCAGTGGATTATTACAAAGGTGATGCTGTTGTGGAATACAACGTGTACGTCTTCCACTATTCAAACCAAGGCTTTGATGCTTCTACTCCTCAAGAGCGTTTTAGCAATGGCTTTGAGTTCATGACTGACCCTATTCTTGGCAAAATATAAAAGTAAAAATTTTCGGGAAAACGATTAAAGTTTTATTACTACTTAATCATCACTTAAGAGTTATGCTATAAAAATAAAAGAAAAATTATATTTATACTATATTTTTTATGCTGATGAAAGTGTATTTGTATTCATATAAAGTTAATACAACTGCATTTGACTATTTAGCATTTTTTATATATCTTTATTATAGATTAGAAGACAAAGTTCTTTATGATATAGAAGTTTTCAAATGTAGCTAAGGTTTAATTATAGTTTAATTTGAATATAACTAAGTAGTGATAATGACCCTCCTGGCGTCGTGTTCTAAATGTCATCGATCATCAGCACCATATATCTATTGTAAATTTGTAATATTATCGTTAATTATTGTCGTTTTTCCCTCATTGTTTTTGGTGAAGATTCTTTCGTTGAAATTTCACCTTATTAATTTCGGGTATTATTAACACCGGGAAGAACTGTCTCAGAATTAATAGAATGAATGTCAAGAACCAGAAATCATAGCAACTATAACAAATCTTGGTTTTTCTTCATCTTAACTGCCATATCAGCATGAGATAACACCAAAGTTTTCAAGTCAGTATGTAAGACTAAACAACCCTGGCTTCCAAGTTACAGTAACACCGAAACGAAAGTAAACCAATCAAACAAATAGTTACATGCATGGAAAAGAATATTTAAAGTTTGGCAGAAACATATTTACTCATAAATCATAACTACACAAAACAGAGCAATACAACATGTAGATGCATATGCAGGTTCCCGCCCAAAATAATAAAAAACTTAGTAAATAAAGAGGGGTTAGACTTAATTAAAAGAAAAAATAAATAAAAAAATAATTCTAAATTTAATAAAATTATAGAAATGAGTAGAATAATTAAATATTTTATTTATTATTTATAATATTTTAGCTAAGTTGCATGAATAGCATTAGTGTTATTAGGGGTGGCAATATGTATCCTACTGGCGGGTACTTAACCCGATCCCACTCGGTCAGGTAGGGTTGCCAACCCGATCCGCAGCGGGTAGGGTAGGGTGCGGGTAGGATTTTTCGTACGGGTCGGGTGGGGTGCGGGTTGAGTCTCAACCCTACCCGACCAACCCGCATCCTATATATGTATATGTTATATACTTATATAAAAATATGTTCTAAGTAGATGTTGAACCAAAGACCTCTCACTAAATGTAAAAGATTCTTAGTTATTAAAAGAAGATCATTAATTGATAATTTAATAAATTTTTTACATAAAAGTCAGTTCTATTTTAAATTATTATCAAGTTATCTAATAATATTGCATCTTTTTTTGTAACCTACAGGTAGGGTCGGGTATCTGCGGGTTAAGAGCGAGTAGGGTTAGGGTTGAGATATTCTCAACCCGCAGATAGAATAGGATTAAGTTTATATAAAAATCTCAATCCGCGGATAATGTTAGGGTTTTAAGTCCAAAAGAAAAAACACTTGAGTTCACTTATTTTGCTCGAGGTGAAAATTCAGGTATAGTCAATTTTATGTGAAGTTGATATATGAAAGTCTATTAGATAAAATTTTAGTCAAATCAGTCAAATCATCTAATCGCTCTCAGTTATTAATTTCACGTAAAATCAATTGCATCTGAGTTTTCACCTTTATTCAAAAGAAAAAAAATCATAATTTCAAAAGAATTCGTTAGTTTTAATTTTAAAAATAGTTAAGAATTTATTATTTTTTATTTTTGGAAATTATTTTTCACTTTACATCACACTTGATACGACAGTCAGCGTTACAAGAGACTATTCAACCAATTATTTTGATGGATGAAAACTAATGTAATATTTTAAAATGATTAAAAAATATATTTTATTACTAATAAATATTCACTTTTTTTGTTATTATTTTGTGAAAAATTTTCCATGCCCAGCCCAAAGGAAAAGTCTATGGTACTAACACAAATTTGTGTCTACATCATGGAACATTGTCTACTATTTCGTGTTGTACTGTCTTGCTACAAAAACTAGCAAAAGTCGAAAGTCGCAACTATTATAATATAAATTTAGAATTTCAATTAAAAAGAGTTATTAGAACAAATCTAATGCTAATCACTTCATATTTTTATTATTTTAGAATACTATATTAATAATATTATAAAATAATAAATATATGATGTCATTAATATCAAATTTTGTCCTAATATAAATTTGTGATTTTACTTGTGGACATAAATTTGTGACAGCAGGACCGTAGAATTTCACAATAATAAAATGAAAATAAGAACCGCATAGCAACAAGCAACCTAATTAGTGCTACCTACCCCTCTTTCTCGTATCTTTCCACACCCATGATCCTAAATAATGGGATGTGGAATATCATAGTTTTACATAGGGAATTAGGATAGCACACATATTGAATATAGTTTATAATTTTATTCGATTTATATTATATTAATCGGATTAGATTTGATATAATATTCGTATTTTTTCAGATCGAATTCGATCCAATTTAATTTGTTTATTTGCAGATCAAATTAGATATCGAGTATATTTATATAATTTAAAAAAATTGTTTTAAGGTCTAGTTTAATTTTTTTACAAAAAATATCCAAAAAATATTTTTTTACCTGTTTAAATTTATTTATTCTTAAAATATTATTAATAATTTTTTGTAACACAAGCGCTAAGTTTAATTATTCTAAGTTAAAGTACAACATAAAAAAGTAAAAACAAGATATCATAAAATTTATAAAACAACACACTAAAATTTATATCATATTAGAGTTTATTTTTTTAAAATATGCTATTTATATGAGACGTGTGGATATATATGCAGATCAGATCCACGGATATATCATTGATAAATCCACAATTCGATCTTATCATAGTGCAGATTGGATCTGATCCTATCTGATGGCTTTGTGGATCAGATAATATCCGCAAAATTCAGATCGGATATAGATAATTACCGCAGATATGTGGATATTGTATTTTCGATCCATGTACAACCTTAATTTTATACGAAAATATTGATTTTACTTTTAAAATTTTAATTTTTGATAAATAATTTTTGATAACTGTTAAGTTTTTTATATTTTAAAAATAATTTTTAACAAAATATATCAAATATTATTAAATATATAAAAAAATGATTATAGGTCAAATTTCAAGGATTTTTTATATAATCTAGGTAGTAAAAATGATATTTTTTTATAAGTTCACATATATAATTTTTTACGGATTTAATTTATTCGACACTTTTTTTCTTAAAGATATATAAATGCATTACTAAATTTTTGTCAATATTTTTTTGATATTTTTTCTTTTTAAAACTATAAGTCTATTGTAAATTTTTTTCAGAAATTTGCTGATGATATAATTACTCAAAATTTATATCTTTTTATTCAAATTAAGGTGTCGATGATTGGCTTACATAAACAAGAAACTCTAATGTCAAAGCTTACATAAACAAAGGGATAATTTTACCTAACGGAGTTTTGAAAGGTGGAAAACAAGGCATCATACTACGCATCTAAGAAATTTCAAAGCGTGGATAGTGTACTACTTGATTCTATAATAAAGTACTAACGTGCTCTCTATTTCTCAAAATGACAAGACCAATCTTAACTAAAAATATGTTTTATTATGGTTTTTGGTTTTTGTACTTTGTCTGTTAATTCAATTCTTCTGTCAGTTTTACGGCAAAAACTCGATGAAAATGGTTGACGTGTCAGATTAAAAAATAGACAGGAATCTATTTGTCTCTAAATTTAAATTGGTTAGAGATTTATTTGTCCGTATTATTTTTAAACAATATTTTTAATTATTTTTTATTCATTATATTATTATTCTTTTTGTAATAAATAAGTACAAACTAATTAATAAATTATTCAAATTTAAAAATATCATTTATTATGAAACCAAATAAATAATTTTTAAATATAATTTTTAAATATATAAATAATAAACATTAAAATTCAGTTAATACGTTAATAATAATAACCATATGATATACTATTAGATTAATAATAATAATTCTATGATATACTATTAGTATTATGATCTAGCTCATTTTTACAATAGAGTGAAAACTAATGAACACATTATTTGATATATAGTAAACTTTTTTTTATTAATAACAAATTTAATTTTTTTATCTCTTTAAACTAAATTAATAATTCTATTTGATATCTTTGCACTAAAATATACTATGAGTAGGCTACTAATACTAAATGCAGTAAAACATAATAGAATTATTAATTTAGTTTAAAGAGATAAAAAATTAAATTTGTTACTAATAAAAAATGTTTACTATATATCAAATAATGTGTTCATTAGTTATAATACTAATAGTATATCATAGGATTATTATTATTATTAATGTATTAACTGAATTTTAATGTTTATTATTTATATATTTAAAATTTATATTTGAAAATTATTTATTGTTTGAACTTCTTTATTAAAAAAAATATTAATATAACGAATAAAAATATAATTAAAAATATTGTTTAAAGAATAATAAGGAGAAATAAACCCCTAATCAATTTAAATTTAGAGACAATTAAGTCTCTATCCATTTTTGAACCTAGCATGTCAGTAATTTCTGTCGAATTTTTGTCGTAAAATTGATAGAATGACCGGATTGACAAACCAAGTACAGAGTCAAAAATCGTAATAAAACATGTTTTTAATTAAGGATCGTCTTATCATTTTGAGAAATAGACAAAATCAAATTAGTACTTTACTTAATTTTCTTTCCATTTTAATGAGATATATGTACATGTATTTGTTTAGTCTCTTACTATTTTTAACCTAGTAGTTACAGTGGGGTTGTTTTCAAAGAGATGTAATATGTCTGTTTTGCTTCCTATATTGAGGTTTTCATATGAATTATTATTAGCAACATTCTCCCATAGTACCCCTAAAATTTTGACCAAATAATATGTTACATCTAATTATTTCTGTTTTTTGTTTTTTATATATTGGACAAAATGTTTTGAGCAATGCTATATGTTCATCAAATATTATTATTTTTGGTCAATATTTAATCAGTAATAATTTGCATATATTTATAAAAATTTTACATACAAAAAATATATAATTTACACATATATTTATTAAAATTTATACACATGAACGAATATAATTTACATTTATATTTTTCAAAGTTTGCACATGAATTAATAAAATATATTTGTTAAATATAATTTAAAAAAAATTGTTAACCTTAATAGTTTTTCTTTCATTTAACAAAAAAAATATTTGTACAACAAAATTAGTTACTATATATATTTGTATATAAATATATATATAATATAATTTATTTTTAATATGTATTTTATATTTTAAAATATATTATACACTATACCATAAAAAAAACTAATGTTAATAATTGATTTTAGTATAAACATAACACGTTATTTATTTAATAAGATACATGATATATGATATAAATGCTCCTTGGTTTTTTTCTAACGTCGCCTTAAAATATTCCAAGTTGTTCATATTTGACTATCAGCTTAATAATCTAGTATCATTTCCAAAATACTTTGGTGATATTATAAATAAATTTACCTTACACAACTACTTAGACTACTAAGGAGAGTGAGAGAGAGCTATATTCCAAAACACTGCATCTTCAGACTTCAAACTCTCCACCATGCCCAACTCCAAAATTTTCTTCTTCCTTCCCTTTTTCTTTTCCTTCATTGCCGCGGAATCCGTCGGCTTCGCCCGGAGGATCTCCCCAAGATCTTTGGGCTTTCATGAGGAGAAACTCACCCACCTCCACTTCTTTTTCCACGACGTCGTTAGTGGGCCAAAGCCCACTATGCGCATCATTGCCGAGCCCGAGGGAAGGGCAAAAGACACATTTCCCTTCGGGACTACGGTAATTATAGAAGACCCACTAACCGCTGGGCCGGAACCGGAGTCAAAGCTGATAGGAAAGGCCCAAGGGCTATACACGTCAATTTCGCAAGTGGAAATGGCCCTAATGATGGTGATGACGTTTGCATTCACGGAAGGAGAATTCAATGGAAGCACACTCAGCGTTTTGGGGCGTAACAACGTTGAGCTACCCGTTAGAGAGATGCCAATCGTTGGTGGAACTGGTGTGTTCCAATTCGCACGTGGGATTGCTAGGACCAATTTCGTTACGGTTGATTTCTCAAAAGGTGATGCTATTGTGGAATACAATGTTTATGTGTACCACTACTTAACCCCTCTTCTTCATTCATCATCTTCAAATCCTGATCATTTTAAAGAGGGCCTTGAATATATGGTAGATCCTTTATTGGCCAAGATCGAACCTACAGTTAACTGAACAAATGAAATTACACAAGTGGTTTAGTTTAGGTTAGGGCAAAATCGTCATGTTCTCCAGAAATAAAGATTAGTGAATTATCAAGTCATTTTTCTGTCTTGTTTTTTAATGGTAATCTCTAGTATGTACTATATATAGGCATATATCTTGAAATAAACCATACATGATCAATTGTTGTTTATATATATATTCATAAGATGAGGACTCTATAAATCCTAATCTAATATAGTAACTTGGTTCCTTTTGTGTTACTAATGCGTGCATGCAATTGTTACTTTTATAATTGAACAATAAAAATTATAACCAGCTCCAAAGCAGGAGAGAAGCTAAGCATGTTTCAGTCAATTTTGAAAATGTCAGAAACACTCGAAGTAATATAATAGGGACACCTCTAAAATAATAGCCTTCGTTCAACGGTTTTAGTAGTAGTCAATGTAAGAAAATAATAGTAGTAGTCAACGTAAGAAAATAACAATAACAAAAGAATATGACAAAATGACACGTACCAATGTATCATAATTAAACACCATTTATGTTGAACAACTTCCGTTGGTGACTCCTGACCAAGTGAAGTTTGGTCTACTAAAACTCTAACTGCAACCAAATTAAATAACACGCATTTAGATAGATATATTATATTATGCCATGGAGAACCCTGTTAATTCTTATGCTTTTGCACAACTTGTTAATGTACAAGTGCTACTTAATACTTTGTATCAACTCATTAAATTAGGATTTGTATTCTCTAAATTTTAAATTTATCTTTAAAAAATAAAATATATGATCTATTACTATTTATTTTATAAATAAGATCAAGAGAATATATGAAAAAAAATATTTAATGATAAAAAATTTTATTTTATTCTTTAAAGTGAAAATTTAAAATTTAGAAAATCTAAATTCATTAAATTAACAGATGTCATATAAATTATACCGTGGATTATACGTAAACAAAATTATTATAAATAAGTTAATAACGTTAAAAATCAATCGTTATACAATAATGTTTATACCTTTTTATTATATATATATATATATATTATATGAGTGGTTAATTTAGTATTTATTTTTTTTGTATATATGATTGATATTTAAATAATAGGGATAAGTAATTATTTTGTCTAGATCAAAATCAAAATCGTCTCTGACTTTTTTTTTATTAAAATCATACTCAACGTTCAAAAATACTTTAAAATCATCATTTTTTAAATTTTTGGACCAAAATACCCTCATCATTATCATTCTCCTCCTCACCTTCCTCCCCCCACCATCTTCACTGCCACCAACATTACCACCACAAGCACCATCAACACCAACACCAACACCAACACCAACACCAACACCAACAACACCCTCACCCCACTCC
>NC_029777.3:12749696-12764590 GCF_000817695.3 Arachis duranensis | reverse complement strand
TCTGATGGGTGTGGGCAGGGGAGAGAGACCGAAGAGGGTGGGGGTGGGGTGGGGGGGGGTTTTTTTTTTAATATTATTTTTATAATTGTTTTAAGGGTAAAATTATCAAAGTATTATTATTTTTTGTAAAATAGACGATTTTATAACGTTTTGTAACGTTGAGAATAATTTTAATAAAAAAAAAGATTGGGGATGATTTTGATTTTGATCCTAAACCTTGGGGACGAAAAAAGTACTTATTCCATAATAATACAAAAAAAAAGTTAGGTTAAAATTAAATCTCAGCTACCATAAAAGATTATTCTTATAAATGCTATATTTTGTTATCACTAATATTAAGTAGTTAAATTAATATTTGCATCCGACTTATATAAAATTACGCACTTTCTTTTTTTGTTGGAACGTGAAAGTACGTACTTCCCATTAGCGATGTCAAATGAGAAGCGAGCCAAACATTAGGCCATGACTATGAATAATGAGAAGAGTAATATTATACATCTAAATTTTTTTATAAATTAAATTTAATTAAATTAAAAATAAAATTTAAAATAATATTAATTATAATTAATATTTGTTATATTAAATTAACTTAATTAAATTTAATTAATAAAAATATTTAAATATATAATATTATTTTAATAAAAAATTGTTGTGAGAAAGAAATAAGTCAACAGTAAAGCTTTAGACATGGGCCTAACCCATAGAGTGGAGATATAGGCCTAACCCGATGGGTCATGGGATAGTCCAAAATATTACATTGCCATTTAGACCCAGCAGCTGAGCTCACAAGCCCAGTAGTTCAAACATAGATTTTCAATTACATATTTATTGTTTGACCAACAAAAAAACACTTAAACATTTATTGGAACTGAAACAACTTTAGTTGGTTGGCAAAATATGTTATCTCTTAATATATTGAGCTTAAATTTCAGTTTTGGCTTAGAACTCTTAAATGTGAGGAGTAAAAAAAAATTAGGCATTTACATGTTCTTTTTTCTTCTCGTTTTTTCATTTTTTAATTATAATTTAAAGTTACTGATAGATTTAGAGGTTTATCTAAAAACCTGAACTCAAATATGTGATAAGTCTGTTCTTCGTAAACTTTTTAAAAGATTACCAAATTCTAACGAATTCATTTTCACAATAATTCTTTTCTTTCCACTTGTTGTTACTTATGCTCTTTTAAAATTTAGCATTCTCCATCTTCTTATCCTTAGTAATTTTTGTTATCTCAAAGTCATAAATCATCAGTCTGAATGTATGTGCAAAGAATAAATTGTGATCTCTCACCGTTTATTTTATAGGTGAGACCAAGAATAAATATAAAAAAAATCATTCAAGAGTAAAAGATCACACTTTACTCTCTAAAGTAAAATTCAAACTTTAGAATATTCAAATCCATGCAAAATTGATGATATCCTTAGCCCACAAGAAATTAACAACTTCAGCTATTGAAAATAATGATCAAACATGTGTTCCATAAAAAATAATTAACAACTTCAAACACAGTTAGTTATCGTCCGAATAAACACAATCACATCTATGAAAAATAATTAACAACTTCAGATTAAACATGTGTTCCATAAAAAATTACACATACATGTGCCAATGTGTGGTTTATTATAATTTAGATTATTATCATTTTTTTTAGACACGGCGTAATGTGCGAAGCTATTATCGCTAATAAGATATTGGTTAAATCGCCTAAAGATTAAATTTAATCCAGGTGCAATTAATCAAAGGAGAGTGTTAGGTAAACACTAGTTATCTTGAATAATATTAACGACTACCAATTAAATACAAGTACATTATACTCTAATTTAATGTTACTCATTAAATTTACTCTTTTAACCTTATTAATTCATATTATTCACACATTATTAAAAAATATTATTAATTACTTATACCTTTTCTTAATCAAATAATTGTTGACAAATTCATTATAATTACAGAAAGAATGGCAACTAGCTTAGTTGAATTAATCCAGATTCAAATTTAATTCACAAAAATTGAACTTATCAAATCGTGAATGAATTAAGTTCGAGCTAATTGACAAATTAGTTTGACTCACTTCAACCTTAATTTCAATAATGAATTTTCATTTATCTTCTATATTTCTGATTTTAAAAGGCCATCTTTTTCAACTTGCTAGCAATGGTAAGATTGAATAGGATCTTCGAATAAATCTCGATATTATTTTAGGGATGACTTAACTAGGTCATCAATCCTGAAATTCACTACCTTAACCCTTTAAAATTTAAATTCGCCCTATATATTTCACTTTCTTCAAATTGTATTATAGTACTTCATCACTCCATTGAAAAATTATTAATTGGTATTTTTTCACTTTTTTGGTTATTTATGTTTTTTTGGAAACGTTGACCTTAATGATTGGATCGTGTACATGACGTGTTTCCACCATACTTCGAAAAAATGAGAGTAAAGTGATAGTCAGATTACCTAGAATTTTGATCTAGAATTAATTAGTTATTAAAAAAAAATTAAGTCTTTTATGACAATACGTAGTGAATATGTACATCTTTTTGTTAATAAATAATGTAAAATAAAATAAAATTATTAATATATTTCGTTATTTATAGTGATGTATGTTTCGTTATTGTTACATAAGCATAAAAATAATATAATTTTGAATAATAAAATATTTATTATTTTTTGAGTTTTCATCCAATATTTATCAATTATTTTTTATTTATTATAAATTTTATTAAAATAAAATAAATTTTAATTTAAAAGTAATTATCTACATAATAATCTTTCATAAATAAATATATCACAATAATTAACTGTATATATAAATATTATTATTAAATTTTACATGATAAATTAACAAAATAATATGATGTATCCACAGTTTACTATCGCAAAAAATCAAATAAGTATACTATTTTTAAGAAAAGTCGAAATTTTAAGGATTTAATTGTCATTCTACTCAAAAATAAAAGAGGAGATTCCAACAAAAATAGAAAGGAGTAAGTTTCAATCAATATGCATATTATTCCAAAACTTGGCCCCTTAAATAAGTTTCCTAGCCACTCAACTAACAATCTAACATACTCAAAGAACCTCATATCTTCCCTAAGAGCAAGAACATGGCCAAATCCAAAATCCTCTTCTCTCTTCTCTTCCTTCTCTTCACCCTCTTTGAACTCTTTTCTTCCATTATTGTCACCGCGGAGCACCCTCCTTTCCACCGAAGCATCTCTCCTAAATCTTTGCACCTCGACCGGCAGAAGCTCAGCCACCTACACTTCTATTTCCACGACACTGTTAGCGGCCCAAGGCCCACTGCCGTCAGGGTGGCCCAGGCTCAAATGACAGACAAATTCCCCACACAATTCGGAGCCGTGGCGATGGCGGATGACCCATTGACCATTGGGCCTGAACCGGAATCCAAGCTTATTGGAAGGGCCCAAGGAATTTATGCTTCTGCTTCTCAGAATGATTTGGGGTTAATGATGGTGATGAACTTCGAATTTTCGGAAGGGAAGTATAATGGAAGCACGTTGAGCTTGCTGGGGCGCAACGCAGTGTTTTCCGCCGTTAGGGAGATGCCGATCGTCGGGGGAAGCGGGATTTTCCGGTTTGGTCGGGGATATGCTGTGGCCAAAACTCACTTGTTTAATACCACCACTCTAGATGCTATTGTAGAATACAATGTTTATGTATTTCACTATTAATGCATGGAAAATACTATCTCTATATATGTATTCCACCAAATAATTAGTATTTTAATTTTTCTTTTCATATACCGTTATAGTTCTTTAACAATTAAATATTAGTCATTTTTTTTCTTTATCTTTATAATTTTGCACCTCAAATTATTCATCTCCATTTAGAAAGAAATCGCAATGTTCACATTGTTACTGTAGCTATGAACAGTGGTATAGCAGGTGAATCACTTCAAAGAGATGACAATGTTCCCCACTACAAACTATTAGCACCCTTCATTATTCCTAATAACAATCACCACCATGGCCAAAGCCTTAACCCTCTTCTTCTACTTTGGTTGCGTTTGCGTGCCTTATTAGCTTCCTTGGGTGGTAGTAATAAAGAACAATGAATTTCGTTCTTCCATGACTTCGTTTATATATTATGGGTTACTACTCATATGCCATTGTTTTCAAGCGAAGATAGCAGTTCAATGATAGCGGGTTGAAGGAGAACAACAGAGAAAGAAAAGAATATTATTTTTATAATTTTTTTGTAGAATTTATTCTTTTAATTTTATTGTATTTTTATTTTTTCAATTTTTATTATTAATTAAAATTTTTATTTGCCTAAAATCAATAACATACAGATATTCATTGTTTTTATTCGGATTTTCAATTACAGATTCTTTCATGTTTTTGTATGCTTTTTCCACTTATATAATTATTATAAATTCACTTAATTTCTCACACCCAATACAAAGCCACAATCAAATTTCAATTGAAAAAAATACAAGAATATAAAAAAAATAAAATAAAAAATAAAAAAAAGTAAAATTTTCAATTCAGTAACCTTCTTTTTAAGAAGTGCTTTTAATTTGTCATTTAATTCTGCGGTAGAAGTGTCTTTGATAACTATTGTATTTAAACAGAATAAAGACCGAATTGACTTTATCGTCGACGTCTCTCTCTTCCACCATGTTGTTCATAGCGTTAGCATCATCTGTTGCAGCTCCTTCGGCTCCTCTTCCGACAATAATAATAACCGTCTATGATTTAAACTCTTGAAAAAGCATAGTTTTTATTGGATGAAATCCTTTTATTTTGTGATTTTTTTATTTGTGTGTGATTCAATCTTTGTTTTTGTGATAATAGTGACCATGATGGTGATGAGAAGAAGATAAGTGGAGTTAGTAGTGAAAAAGAGTAGGAGTCTAGGATAAAAAGAGAGAGAGAAAGAGATTGGTGATGATGATGAAGGAAATTAGGAAATTAGTGATGAGGGAGAGAATAAGAGTTTGGGAGAAAGAGAAAGAGAAAGAGATTGGTGATAATGATAAAGTTCAGGGAGTTGGGAGTTAGTGGTGAGGAATTTTTTTTTTTAAGAATAAAATCATTCAAAAAATATTATTTATTGATAAAATGATGATTTTATAATGTTTTGTAACATTGAGGATGATTTTGATAAGAAAAAAAGGTTAAAAACGATTTTGATATAAAAAATATTAGAGACTAAAAAAATAATTAAACCTAATTAAAAAGTTAATAAAAAATATTTAGTTAATTTTAACTAATTTNCTTGTCATCACCAAAAAAATGATATTCAATTCTTAACTAATTTTATATTTATTATTACTATTATCATACACATTTAATCTATACAAAATGAATTAATTCTTAAATTAATTTTAATATTAAAAACAATATTTTAATAAAAATAATTTCACAAAGAATATAAATGAATATAGATATGTATTGAATCTTTTAATTTAATAATTAAAATATCTCCGTAACTCATGCTCAATAATGTCAGAGGCAGTTTACATATGAAAACTAAACATTGTAGAATTTGCCTAATTTTTGTGTCAAATTTAGCCAAGGAGTTTCTACTTCTTTAACTGGTGTTGTTATTTGCTAACATATCAATACTACATTCAATCACCTACACCCACTGCCGTTAAGAGATCTGTAAAATACTAAACTTGGCCATTGTTGTTATACCTTAGCTTACACTTGCCTGGAATCAAAAATTGAAATCCATGCATGCAATTAATGCCACAAGCCACAAACAAGAATCTCTTATTATCTCTTGTTATAAAATGAGAACCCTTTCTCTTTATTCAAACATCTCTCAATAATAATTCAAACGTAACATACACCACCATGGCAATGGCAAAATCCAAAACCCTCTTCTCTATCTTCTTCATTCCCCTCCTCTTCTCCACCCTTATCACCGCCAAAGACCCTCGTTTCGATCGAAGCCTGTCTCCAAAATCACTGGGCCTCCGCAAGGAGAAGCTTAGCCACCTCCACTTTTACTTCCACGACATTCTCAGCGGCCAAAACCCCACCGCTGTTAGGGTGGCCCAAGCTGCAATGACGGCTACGTCCCCCACGTTATTCGGAGCCGTAATGATGGCCGATGACCCCTTAACCGTTGGGCCTGAGCCCAACTCCAAGGTCATAGGAAAAGCCCAGGGGATTTATGCGTCGGCGTCGCAAGATGATCTGGGGCTATTGATGGTGTTAAACTTTGCATTCATGGAAGGGAAGTACAATGGGAGCACAGTGAGCATGTTGGGGAGGAATGCGGTGTTTTCCGGCGTGAGGGAGATGTCGATCGTGGGAGGGAGCGGGGTATTCCGATTTGCACGTGGATACGCTCAGGCCAAGACTTTCTGGCTTAACACCACCTCCGGCGATGCTATTGTCGAATATAATGTCTACGTTTTGCATTATTAATTAAATAACTTTCATGGAATAATAAGAGTCGTCTATGGAAAGAGGAAAAACAAAATTTGATAGAGATGATTATTTGTAAAGTATGGTCTATGTTTGGGGTGGCTAGAACGGCTATGGTTGCAGTATATATATTCTATGTAAATTTCATGTATATGTGGTCGTAAGATGCGACTACTGAATGTGTTAATTATTAAATAATAAAAGTGGAATATAATTATTTTTAATCATACAAAATTTAGACGCTGATAAAATTGTTTATAAATTAATTAAATTAATATTATACTCATTAAAAATAAATTTTGTTTCACAAAAATACTAATAATTAACTTTAGAGTTGATTCTACTAAAATTCTTCATTAATTATATGTGGTGTTTTTTCCTTAGTTTTTTTTTTCGGATAAGACTAAATTAAAAATGAAAAAATAGTTGGAGGTTGATTAATCAACAAGTAGCTAACACAAATGATTGATTAAATATGGGAGCCCGCTGTTTTGATTGTGATGATTGAGGTTGTGAAATATGTAGACGATGACGATATGTGTTAATTAATGGTTTTGAACTTTTAATTTATTGAGGAAACTCTTTAGTTTTGGTAAGGAAAATTCATAGGATGAGATGGATACTCAGAAAGGTTAAAGTGTAAACGAGGGAGAGAAGTAGCTTGAAGGAAGAAGAAGAAAGCATCGGATGAGAACGTTGGTTAATTACGGTGGTGGAAAAGCCTGAAAAGATGAGATGGACCGATGAGATAAAAAGATGATTATTTACTTGTAAAAGTGTCAAGTTAATTAAGCTAAACAAAGTCTTTTCTTTTTCAAAATTTTTAATATTCTAAGATACAATAGTGCTAGGAACAAGTATAATTTGTGATTTATAACTATTAATGAATTATTATTAATATTTTTAATGGTATAAAATTATATTGAGTAAATACTCAAAATGGTCTTTGAATTTTAAATCGCTATTTAATTTAGTCTTCGACTTTTTAAAATGACCAATTAAATCCCTAAAATTCAAAAAACTGCATCTCCGTTAGTCCCTTGCAGAAGTGCCGTCTAAACGTTGATGATGTGGCATTCTAACTGTATGCTGATGTGTACCAAACTTGAATTTGATTCAAATTTGTACCTGAAATTACTTAATAATATCCAAATTAGTCCATTTTCAATTATAAAACCCTAATCCCCAAATTATTGTATTCTCTTCTTCGATCTCTCTGCTGTCTTCTTCTCTTCTTCGTCCTCTCCGCTATCTTCTTCTCTTCTTCGACCTCTCCACTATCTTCCAGTTCATCTTGTTTTCTCGTCTGCATAAGTGATGATGGGTGGTGGGGAGAGAAGTCAAAGTAGCTCAAGTAGGAACAACTTTGTAGGAAGACCTTATGGCAGCAAAAGAATGTGCAACAGGGGAGGTAAGAATGCCGTTTTCTATAATTGCAGACTTTGGATGGTGATGAAGTACTCAACGACGACAGAGAATCTTAGTAGACTATTTTATGATTGTCCAAACTATGAGGTAAGGTTATGGCTCTAAAGAAAAATTTAAGATAGTTTCACTTTGAGTTTAGATTCACCTACGTTTTTTACTTTGTAGTATGGAATCCATTGTAATTTTTTCTATTGGGTTGATGGAGGTGAAGAACCAGTTTGTGCAACACCCATTTCACAAAAAAATTTGCATGAGTTCAATTGAGAAATGACAAATTTAGAAAGTGATATTAAGACTTTGAAGATGATGATAATGATTACCTTCTTAAAAGTGGAAAATATATTTTAACTTAATGGACGAACTTGCAAGGATACATATAATTTAAATCTGTGTTGAATTTCAAATTAATCCAGCCGCATTAACTTGTAATTAAAATAGTTTTTAGGTAAGTGTACTGATGTTGTAGTTTAGGATGAATATGAACTGGAAGATAGTGGAGAGGACGAAGAAGAAAAGAAGATAGCAGAGAGATCAAAGAAAAGAAGACAATAATTTGAAGATTAGGATTTTATAATTGAAAATGGACTAATTTAGATATTATTAAGTAATTTCAGGTACCAATTTGAATCAAATTCAATTTTAGTATACATCAACATACAGCTGGAATGCCACATTAGCAACGTTTAAATGCCATTTCTGCAAGGAACTATTGAAAATGCACTTTTTCAAATTTTAGGAATTTAATTGGTCATTTTAAAAAGTTGAGAACTAAATTGAATAGTGATTTAAAATTTAAGGAACATTTTGGATATTTACTCAAATTATATTAGTAAAATTACATACTCTTTTTCTATTGATTAAATTTAACTTTTTCTCTAAGATATTTATTGGCCACTAGCTAGTCCACTACAAAGCCTGCCTCTTCTCTGATCACACACATTGACCCTTGTCTCCTAACAAACAACCAACGCCACCATGCTCAAACCCTTAACTCTCATCTCCACATTCACCCTCCTCTTCTTCCTCTTCTCTTCCCATGTAACAGCCAAACAACCTCGCTTCTATCGAACCATCTCTCCCACATTTCTAGGCCTCCGCAAGGAGAAGCTTACTCACCTCCATTTCTACTTCCACGACACTGCCAGCGGCCCAAACCCCACCGCCACCGTAGTCGCCCAGGCCCAAATAACCAAAAACTCCTCCACTCTCTTCGGAGCCGTGGCCGTCATGGACGATCCCTTGACCGTGGGGCCTGAGCCCGGTTCCAAGATTGTGGAAAAGCCCAGGGAATCTGGGCGGCTGCTTCTCATGACGAGATTGGGTTGCTAATGGTGGTGAACTTGGAGTTCTGTGAAGGGAAATACAATGGCAGCACGTTAAGCTTGTTTGGACGGAACGCGGTGCTTAACAGCGTGAGGGAGATGCCCATTGTTGGTGGCAGTGGGGTTTTCCGATTTGCGCATGGTTATGGTGAGGCCAAGACACACTGGTTCAATATAACGTCAGGGGATGCTGTTGTTGAATACAATGTCTACGTCTTCCACTATTGACCCTACTTTGGTTGCGTTTGCCTTAATTATTAGCTTCTTTAGGTGGTAATCAAGAACAAGGAATTTCGTTCTTCCATGACCACGTTGCAGGTTGCCTCTTACTACTTCTTTTCTTTAATTTTATTTGGTTTGCTGTTGCTTTTTCATTAACTCATCATCAATTGTGTCTTAATAATTGTTGTGTAAGTGTATCAGTCTAATGTTGTAGACCTAATAACATTCTCTACTTGTCAATTTCCATAAAAATTTGATAGCTGTAAGGATCTCAGTGATGGGTTTCATTTGCACTTACAAGTTAAGTACCATAAATTGTAAGATATTTCGTTGAGTTAGCTCGTGACATATTTCGGATAAAACATTTATATATATGTTTTGTGTTTATCCATATTTTAATAAAAAATATTATTTATTTTTAAACATATTTAAACACATTTATTTATATATTATTATTTATTAAATATTTTAAATATTTTATATAATTAAAAATAATTAATAATTAATTTATATTTTAATATCAATAAAATATTAAAATATTCTTTAAATTTTAAATGGAATCTCTAGCCACACAAAATTTAAGTTGGCAAACGAATTTATTGATATATTTTACAATTTTTAAAGCAAAACAATAAAAAAAAAACGGATGAAAAAAGGAGAAAGAGATTTTAGAAACAAAAGTTTATGGGTGAATAAAGATTTGGAAAAGTATAAGTAACCAACAATATTTTTGAATAATATGACTGCGTTTGTTTTTAAGAATAGGATAGGACAAGACACTAAGAACAGAATAGGACAAGACACTGATGGACAGAGACACAAAATTTTGTGTTTTTGTATTCTGTTTGGTGATAAACTAAAACAAATTATGAAAATTTAATTTATTCTCATTTTTTTTCATTCAAAAAATTTAAGATGAAAAATATAATAATAAAAAATATAATTATGAAAAATTAATAAGAATAATAAAAGAAAAAATAAAAAATAAGTTGTGTCATTTGTTAGTGTCTCCGTGTCCTTCCTGTCAGGATGGACACAAAATACACTAATTCAGTATCTCTGGACACATTATTTCTATCCATGTCTTTTCTACTAAACACAATTTTATGTCTCCATGTCTATGTCCCAGTGTCCTGTCTCTGTAAACAAACGCAGTCTATGTGAATAATATGAATTAATAGAATTAAAAGAGTAAATTTAAATTAGTAGCATTAAATTAGAGTGTAGTGTATTTTTAAGATTTTTGTGGTTATTCATGTTGTTTAAGATAATCATTGTCTACCTAGCATTCTCCCTAAGTTTTATCTCCGTTTAGAATGTCATAATTTATGATACTCGTATTAACACGAATATGGAACATAATACAATACAAAATATAAGATATACGGAGACATAAATTTTAAATTTTTGTGAAATATAAGGAGTTTTAATTTTAATTTTTTATTTTTATTTTATTAATATATATAAAATATAGAATGATTGAATTTTATATTTATTTTAAAAAAATTGTTATTTTTTTGAGTAAGATAAAATATGATAAAATTTAAAATTTTAAAGTGTGAGTAAAATTAAAATTTAAGAGACTTTTAATCCACAAATAAAATAAAATAAAATTTTAAAATTTTTTTAATTCAAATAAAATTAGGATAGAATCTAAACCTTATCTTCCTCTATTCATTATCAACCCTGCTAGTTCACAATCTATAAGCATGTGAATCACTCAGGAAAGATAACAGTGTTCTCCAACTAGGCCACTACACATACAACTAACCCCTGTATCCTCTTGACCTCTTCTCTCCCAACTATCCTCAATAAGTCATCGAAGGTACAAATGTACAATATTAATATAGATACTTGGATAGTTTTTATTTAGTTTTTTGAAATTTTATTAATATAAAAAAATCTCTAACCTACTCAACTTAATCCAATAAAAAATGTTGAGGAGTAATATTTTTTACTAATATGAATCAATATTTTTAATTTATATTTTATTTTTATATTATTAAAATTTAAATTTAAAATTTATTTTTTAAAATTTAAAATATTGATTAAAATATTAATGAAAATAATAAATTTTATTAATTATGTAATATTATTCTAATCCAGTTGAGTTTCACAAAAGAAAAGTATATATGTATGTATGTATTAATAAACATCATATTTGACTAAGGTTCGTTTGAAAAGTTTTTAGTAATTTTTTTAATTTTTGACTTATGATAAGTAATAGTATCTAGTACAATTTTTAAAATTAAATTACAATTTTTTAAGAAGTTATTTAAAAGTTTATAAAAGGTTAAAAAAATGACTTCTCTCATAATATTACTATTTTTTAATCATATTTTTATAAAGTAAGTACGTTTAGAACTAAAAATCCAAACATAAAATAACTTATTTATAAGCTATTTTTGATATAGTAATTTATTAGAGTTAATACTCAAAATCGTCCCTGAAAGATACCTCGATCTCCATTTTGGTCCCCAAAAAATAAACTTAATCAAAAGAGTCCTTGAAAGATACCCGACCTAATCGGTATCGTCCTTCCGTCAATTCTCTTGGTGACCTGGCTAACAGTTGCTGACGTGTGGCGTTAACTGCCACGGTGGTATGCAAGGAAAATGACGCTGTTTTGAGTTAGGCCCTGATAGTCATGATTCGGCGTCATTTTGTTGGTAGCGTGGAATCAAAACGTTACGTTGAAGAGTATCACCCCATTCCATAACAAGTATCTCCATGTTTGGCTCCAAAATCTTTCGTCTCCCTCAAGCCATGTCCTAACCATTTCACCATTCATTCGAACGTCACCATCCATGTTTGGCATTGTTGGTTGACGATCAAAGCAGAGTAGGTGTTGCTACTGAGAACAGAAGTCGTCGGCTCTGTTAGCAACATTGATTGTGGAAGAAGCAACCGAGACGGTTAGAGGTAAGAATAATAGTTTTCTCATATTTTTTGAGTCAGTTTGTGGGCTGATGACTTAGGGGTGGCGTTCTGTTTGTCTTTGTGTGACTTTGGGTAGGGATTTGAGCAGGGTAAGGATTTGTGTGATTATTGTTGAAGATTTTAAGTGTGTCAGACTACATTACTTTGACTGCCGTTGTGATGATATTTAATTATGGGTCTTTCATTTTAATGATGGTTTTGTTTCGTTGTTGCATGTTTGTTTTGGGGTTAGGGTTTGTTATGTTATCATTGAGAATAGGTAGTGGCAATATGTGTGGACTGAAAGAATTTGTTTTTTGTTATTGTAGATGGAAGGTCCTCCGATGACTTTTATGTTTCACCATGGTGGATTGTATAAAAAAAAATCTGGAAAGAGATACTGTATATGAACCTCATAATACAGAAGTGTTGATGGGGTTGAAGGAGACACGCTTGACGTCTTCTTTGTAAGGGGTTACTATAGGGAATTGGGTTACATTGAAGTTGAAAACTGTTGGTGGAAAGATCCTGGAGTTTCCCTTTCATCCGAGTTGAGAAGGTTAGTCACAAACAGAGACTTGGTTATCATGTGCAAGGGTTGTAGGAGAAATCACAATCTAATCAATATCTACCTGGAAAATTATATATCTCAGCCGTGTATAGTAGACATCTTGGAGGAGGAAGTAGTGAATGTGAAATCAGAAAGCTTGAAACAGAGGAAGCCTATGGAAGCTAACAAGTGCAGTTCCCAACCTGTGAAGAAACCCACAGCAATGGTTCCTGAATCCAAGAAGCAAACTTCTAACCCCAACAAAACAACCTTACAGCTCAAGTCACGACCCAACAAACCAACAATGAAGGCCATTTTCGAGCCCAACAAATCAACAATGAAGCCCAACTCTGAGCCCACTAAACCAGTCCATCAGCCCAGGAAGACAACATCTCAGCCCATGAAGCCTGTTCCTCAGGCCAAGAAGACCAGTCATCAGGCCAAATCAGTCCCACCTCAATCAAATGCATCATCACAAGGGGATAAGGATAGTAGCAGTGGGTGCAGAGTTACGAGATCTGAAAGACAAGTGAAAGAAGCTCCCTTCCATGAAGATGACAGCGACTCTCATGACTCTTATGAGAGTACTGAAGATGAACTATATAGGTCTCCAAAGGTTGTAGGAGACAACCTCTATAGCAGTGACAGTGACAGTGACTCTGATAGCAAAAAAAGTAATGGAAAAGGGGACATCAGATCTGAAGTCAGACACAAGCACAAGCCCCCTAAACAAAGCCAACATGGAACACCTTTGACTTCTTACACAACACTCACCCGGTACCTTGGGCATGCACGGAATAGTCTATCTGGGTTCTCTGCTGTGCCAGATTTTCTTATCGCAGCCTTCAACCCACAGAAACATGATTCCTCATGGATTTTCTTCCTGGTTCAAATTGAGGCGGTCGAACCATTACTGCCGTTCGACGGAAACGACACACCACCACGGCCTCCATTTGCTGCCTCCATCGTCGCCCCAAACCAGCAATTTCAACACTTACACAGGCATAGGGCCCTATTTTGAATGCTGAACATGACATATTTATCGTGGAAATTAGGATTAGGTTTGAAACAAATAGAGACTGATTTGAACTGTTTTCTCAAAGTATCCTAGTCAGCAACAACTTATGACACCTTGGCCTATTCCACCGTGGAAGCTAACGAGACAAGTCAGCAATCGTTAGCCAAGTCACCAACAAATTTGACGGAAGGACAAACGTGATTAACTGGGATATCTTTCAAGGACTCTTTTGATTAAGTTTATCTTTCGGGGACCAACATGGAGATCGAGATATCTTTCAGGGACGATTTTGAGTATTAACTCTAATTTATTATTTAAGTTATTTTAAACTGGGCCTAAGAAGAGTGTTAGAGGCCAATAATAAATTTTGTGAATTATAACCATCAATTAGACATTAATAGTATTTTTAATAATACGAGATTATATCTAATAATATAAAATTACTTATTTTTCTTTTATTAGTTAAGTATTGACTAAATTTTAATAAAAATACGGACTTAATAGACTTTTTCCTTAACTAATATATGCTATTTATACATTAAATATGGACATTTATATAAAGATATTACTATTCATAATCAATTATATATTTAAAATGTTTTGAATTAATAATACAAAGAAAACATATATTGTTAAAAATATTTTAAAATGAAAAAATTAGTAGACTGAAAAGAATATTAACTAATCATATAATTTTATTAAATCTTCATATTAACTAATTTAAAAAGAATATGTTATCGACTTATCGTATATAATTACATTCATGAAGACAACCTGAAGTCAAAATTGAATTAAAAAAACTGCACTGCGGAATTGAGAATCCTATTCGATAACATACACATTGGCATCTAGTCATCTACGATCACTTATGGCCAAATCCAAAACACTGTTCTCTATTTTCCTTGTTCTTATTGTGACTCTTGTCACCGCCAAAGCACAAAGCTTCCATCAAAGCATTTCTCCAACATCAAGTAAATTTTTTAATCAACTATAAATCAAGTAAAGTCATTCTAATCTAGTTCAGA
>NC_029777.3:12740025-12749630 GCF_000817695.3 Arachis duranensis | reverse complement strand
TAGACAGAAATGTTTAAAAACATTAAAAATCTATATATTCATTAATATATAAAATAATATAGTAGATTTTTAACTTTAAAAATGATAAATTAATTTTAAAATATCATTCTAAAGACTTATAAAAATATCTAAAAGTATAACCATAATGATTCTGGTCGGATATTCAATATGACACAATCGTCATTTTCATACCATATGATCAATATTAGTAGGCAGTTTAGATATCAAATCTCAAATTTAGGCAAGGAGTTTCTACTTCCTTAACTGTTGTTGTTATTTATTAATAACATGTCAATATTACATTCAATCATCCACACCCACTGCAGTTGAGGGATAAGCACCGTAAAATACTAAAATTGGCCATTTCGTTATATCTTACAGCTTGGAGTAAAAGATTGAAATCCATGCATGCAATTAATGCCACAAGCCACAAACAAGAAACTCTTATTATAAAATGAGAACCCTTTCTCTTTATTCAAACATCTCTTACTAATAATTCAAACCTAACATACACCACCATGGCAATGGCGAAATCCAAAACCCTCTTCTCTATCTTCTTCATTCCCCTCCTCTTCTCCACCCTTATCACCGCCAAAGACCCTCGTTTCGATCGAAGCCTGTCTCCAAAATCACTGGGCCTCCGCAAGGAGAAGCTTAGCCACCTCCACTTTTACTTCCACGACATTCTCAGCGGCCAAAACCCCACCGCTGTTAGGGTGGCCCAAGCTGCAATGACGGCTACGTCCCCCACGTTATTCGGAGCCGTAATGATGGCCGATGACCCCTTAACCGTTGGGCCTGAGCCCAACTCCAAGGTCATAGGAAAAGCCCAGGGGATTTATGCGTCTGCGTCACAAAAGGATCTGGGGCTAATGATGATGTTGAACTTTGCATTCATGGAAGGGAAGTACAATGGGAGCACAGTGAGTTTGTTGGGGAGGAATGCGGTGTTTTCCGGCGTGAGGGAGATGTCGATCGTGGGAGGGAGCGGGGTATTCCGATTTGCACGTGGATACGCTCAGGCCAAGACTTTCTGGCTTAACACCACCTCCGGCGATGCTATTGTCGAATATAATGTCTATGTTTTGCATTATTAAATAAATAACTCCACGGCAATGAACTAGAATTCAAATGACATGTTTTTTCATACTCATCTAGTGTTGCATGGAATAAGAGAGTTGTGAATGGAAAGGAGAAAAAGAAAATTTGATGTAGAACATAATTATTTGTAAAAGGTGGTTACAATGGCTACGCTTCCAATAATGTGGCTATAAATAAGATGTGACTACTGAACATGCTAATTATTAATAATAAAAGTGTCAAGTTAATTAAGCTAAAGAACCATTTTCCTTTCCAAAATTCTTAATTTTAATTTTCTAATTCTTTTTTAGTACTCTTCTGTTTTTACTCTAATCTTTTTTTTGATGACTTGTTTTTACTCTAATCTGAATATTTTTTTTAAATTTACAAATTGGGTTAATATTTTAATTTGGTTCTTTCATATATACAAATTAGTGAATGGACATAGATTAAAAGAAGAAAGGGAAAAAAATATTGACTGTTCTAAGTACAATTTTGTTATCCGAAATTTCATAAAACTATTTATCACTTATATCGTATAATTGTTGTATCTCTAATCTAAATAGTATGTATATGTCTATATGAGACCCAATCTAACTCAAACACACTAATAAATTAATAAAAATCACACAGATAAAGACATTTAGAATATTATTTTGTAATAATTAAAATTTAATATATATATATATATATATAATTTAATAATAATAATAATAAAATTATTTTAATATTTTTTATATAATAGGAGTATTGTAGTTATTTGTTATAAAAAGATATTAATTGAGACTAATTTAAAGTTTGGTTCACCAATTTATTCATTCTAATTTTGACAAAAATAATACAATTTAATCGATTATATGTTGTATTAAATTTTAATTATTAAAAAAGAATTAATATCTTTATACGAATGACTCCCTAAATTAATAATGGTTCACTTTCACAAATAATAATAAATACATGCCTCAAACACATTAATAACAAAATATTTTAAATCCTTTTAATAAAAGAAGTAATGATCATTATAGTGAGAACCGTACGTAGCAAGAAATTAGAGAGAGTTGAAATTACTTATTAATTAAGACTCAACATTAATTGGTTAAAATTCGATATGTTTGGTTAAGTTTGTAAAATATGCAAAATTAGTGACTAATTAGTTAATAAATTAATTATTAATTAAATAAATTAAAAAAATTGAATTTTATGTTTTAGTGAGGTAGAACTAATTAAAATAAGAATTTTGATACTAATTTTAAGAAATTTGACCTAAAATTGAGCCAAACAGATTGAACCAAACGAACCGAGTCCAAAATGAGCCCATAGTTCTAAGGGTGTCCATGGATCGGATTATATCTGCAGATCCGTGGTATTTATCCGCATCTAATTCGATAATTGCGAATATGATCCGATCCGCAGACGTATCGAATCGGATAGACCTAATAAGGATCGGATCGTGGATTTCTGTGTTGTATCCGCGTATCCGATCTGCGGATCCGCAGATCCGCACAAAATAATTAAAAAATAAAAAATATATATACGTTAGTTACTTTGTGTTGCAGCCACCTAACCTAACCCTAATCTCATTTTGCACTTCACCCTTCGTCCCTTCCCTTCCTTGTTCCTTCTTTCACGGCGCTGAAAGAGTGAAAGTTTGAAACAAAGTGCAACCCAAATCTCCATACCCCAATCTCACCCATTCACCCCCAATTTCTGAAACCGTTCACCCTGCCGTTTACCCCACCGTTCACCCCCTGACCCCCAATCTCTCAGACTCTCACCTATTCTGCCGTTCACCCCGCCGTTCACCCCACCGTTCACCCCCTGACCCCCAATCTCTCAGACTCTCACCTATTCTGCCGTTCACCCCGCCGTTCACCCCACCGTTCACCCCCTGACCGTTGACGACGATGTTCAGATCCTTGAGCAGGCTGTTATGGTCGTTCACCCCCTCCCCCCACCGTTTTCTACCTACGCTGCTTGGATTCTCTGGTTGAAAACCCCCAATCTCTCACCCCTAGGCCCTAATCTCTTCGCCGCGTTTAGGACTTCAGGTAATTTTCATGAGTAACCTGCTGAATTGAAATACGCTATTTCTCTATTCTATATTTGGACTTGATTTTTTTACTTATTTTCAATACATAATAGTAACCTGTTGTAATTACCCTTACTGTTATTGTGTTTTTTTAAAGAATTATGCTCATGTTATTGTTTATATGAATTATGTAAGATGCTGGTGTTCTATTCTATGTTTATATGATTTATGTAATTATGTGAGATGTTTCTTGTAGGATTGTGTTGCTTGAAATGGCTGATAAGCAAGCAGTTACAAACAATACAAGTGGATCTGAGGTAGAGAGCATTCCTACTCTACCAAATGTTGCTGCATCGACACTTTCTGAGTCAGCAAGGGGAGGGGAATCAGTGATTAATCCAGCCTTAAGTGATGCTCCTACTACTGGGACAGAGATACAGACAGGGCAGCCAGGTAAACGAAAGGCTAACATGCCCCCCTTCTATTGTTTGAGATCACTTTAAAAAATGCGGAAGAAACTAAAGCTCAATGTAAACATTGCTTGAAATGGTTACAATGTCATAGTCATAGGGATGGCACCTCTAATCTAAAAAAACACATTGGAACTTGTGCGAAAAACCCAGATAATCATGTTGATAAACAACAAAAAATCCTTGTGTTCACAAATTCTAATTTAGATGAGCCACCAACATTGAAGGTAGTAGACTTTAACCAGGAGCGTTGTAGGCTTTCACTTTGTAAGATGGTAATAATTGATGAACTCCCATTTAAGTTTGTAGAAAATACTGGATTTAGGGACTTTTCTGTTGAGATGCAACCTCAATTTAAAATCCTGAGTCGTCAGACAGATGCTAGAGATTGTATGCAATTGTATGTAGAGAAAAAGACAAAACTTAAATTCCTCTTGGAGTTGAACCATCAGTTCCCTAACCACTGACACTTGGATGGATGGATGGATGTTGAATAAGAAAATCTTGTCTTTTAATTTGATTGCTGATCATACTGGTGCTACCATAGGAAAAGCGTTAGAGAAGTGCCTGAAAGATTGGGGTATTCGGAAGCTTTGTACTGTAACTGTAGATAATGCTAGTGCCAACTTTGTTGTTGTGAATACTTTGGTTAAAATTATGCAAGAATGGAATGGCTGTACTATGTTGGGTGGAAAATTTGTCCATCTGAGATGTGCTGCCCATATTTTGAACTTAATTGTTTGTGATGGTTTAAAAGATTTAAGCTCTTCTATTGCTAGGATTAGAACTTCTTGTAAGTTTGTGAAGTCCTCTCCATCTAGATTAGCAACGTTTAGGAGGTGCACACTTGAGGCAAACATTACTAGTCGTCATATAATTATTTTTGATGTGCTAACTAGGTAGAATTCTACCTATATGATGTTGGAAGTGGCTGAAAAGTTTGAAAAGGCATTTGCTCATCTTGCAAGAGAAAATGCTCATTTTGAGAGATATGTTGACGATAAGGGGGGTCTCCTAGTAGAGCTCGTATTTTCATGCGGTTTTTACAAATTTTCTATCATGCAACTCTTTCATTCTCTAGTTCTTTGAATGTCACTTCAAATACTTTTTTTCATGTATTGTGTAAGATATTATGCACTTTAAATAAATGGATTGTAAGTGATGATTTGGTGTTGCGTGAGATGGCATCAGCTATGAAAGCTAAGTTTGATAAGTATTGGGATGATTCTGATCACTGTTACCCTTCTTCTCCTTTCACTTCAAGTGACAAAGTCAATAAACCATCTTTAAATTATCTAGTGCTTGTTGTTGTGTTCCTTGATCCCCGTTATAAGTTGGAATATATTCAGTTCACTTTGTCTGAGATATATGGTGAAGGTGAAAAGTCTTCAAGGATCTTCAAAAAATTGAAGGATATTATTACTAAATTGTTTGAGCAATATACCATATGGAATTCTCGCCCCCTGAAGATACTCAAGATACTAGCTTTTCTTTTGATACTACACCAAATCCTAGTTTAGACACGAATGACATTGATAGCATTATGATTGAAGACCCTATGAGCAAGTGGAAACAAACACAAAGGATAAAGTTAAGTGAGCTCAAGAAGAATGAGATGGATAGGTATTTGGAAGATGAAGTGGCAGAAGATTTTAGTGGATTTGATATATTGAGGTGGTGGAGAGGAAAGACTCTGAAGTATCAAGTTCTGTCTTGCATGGCTAGAGATATATTAGCCATTCCTGTTTCTACTGTGGCGTCTAAGTCAGTTTTTAGCACCGGAGGTCGTGTCCTTGACCCTTATCGTAGTGCTTTGAGTCCCACCACTGTAGAGGCTTTAATTTGTACTCAAAATTGGTTAAAACCTGCTAAGATTTTGGTTGAGCTTGATGAAGGAGATGCTGCGGTTGATTCGGGTATATAATGAATTGGTTCATTTATTTTTCGTCATTCTTTATTCTTTATTTTATCCCATTAGCTTTGACATATTTGATTGTTTAATTGAATAGAATTTTCTGGAGTTACTAGTACTGGAGATCCTGAAGTTCAAAGTCAATTAGGTAGCGTTTGGTTACTGAGACATAGACACAGTGGTACACGGTGACACATGTCTGCTGTTTGGTTTGGTGAGACATAGATTTTCGAAGGACACGGGAGGACACGGATGGACACGGAGACACTAAATTTGTGTACCTCCAATTTGGTGAGACACTGAGACACAACTTGTGAGACACTAATTTTTTACTCTTTTACCCTTATTGAGTTTTTAAAATTTGTCTTCTTATCTTCCCAAATCTTTTTTTTTCTCTTTCTCTTTTAGATTTTACAACTAAATTTACTTTTCTATTTTTTTCAAAAAAAATTTGTACATTTAATTTTTTTTATTTATTTAAATTTTGATTAATCTTTGATAAATTCTGAACTTTAATTTTCTATTTTTTCAAGAATAATTATATATTTAATATTTAAATGATAATTTAAGATGGTATTAGAAGAAATAAAAAATTATTAGAAGAAATAAAAATTTAATGGTGATGGCATGCATTGTTTGGGATAATAGGTGTATTGTAATAATGGTAAAACTTGTGGTTGAATGAAGGGTAATTCAGTCTTTTTTAAATATATGTGTCTTATTTCTTATTTTTACCAAACACAATACATAGACACAAATATTTTATGTCCATGTCTTTAATGTCTGTGTCTCTGTGTCTATGTCTCATCAAATACATCAACCAAACGGAGCCTTACATCCTCCTGAATTATCTTAGGTATTATAAGTTTATAACTAAGTACTTGTATTAGTGTATAATAACTTAGACTATTTTTTTGTTCAATTTATTCTATCATGTTTCACTAATTTTTCAATATGTATTATTTTAATAGGAATACACGATTCATGGTTGCTGCTGATGGCTGCTACCTGCTGATTTAATAAGGGATGGATCAAGTTGTTTTATTTTTAAGTAGCAAAAAATTTCATTCTGAATGTTCTTTCAACAATCTTAGATTTTAGTGTGTTATAATCTTGGATCAAGTTGTTTTATTTCTGCTAATGGTTGATAAGCATTTGTAGATTGTTTAGATTTTAGTGTATTATAATGTTGCTATTTTATTTTAAATGAGGCTTTTAGTATTTTAGTGCTTGTTGTTTTCACTTTCACTTATTGGAAGTGTTTGTTGGAATGTTTGTTATTATATTTACTTATTTGTTAGTTTGTATGTTTTAGTTAGTAGTTGTTAAACTTGTTATTTATATATTGTATTATTTTATTTTTATTATTTAGAAAAAATTTGATTAAAATTATTTTAGGAACAAATAGGTTTAAAAGTGTGAAAGAAACATTTTTTATTGAATTTTTTAAATAAAAAGATAATTAAAAATGAGCTTAATCATGTAGATATATCCGCAATCTGATCCGATCCGATACTCAAAAACACAGATATTGTATCCGATCCAATCCGATGAGAATTGTGCAGATCGGATCGCATTTTTGGCCATATCCGATCCGATCCGATCCGTTGACTACACCCCTACATAGCCCATCATATAAATAACAAACTCAGCCATCTTTCTTCCTCATTCCATGAGAAACACTGAATCAAGAGAGGAGGGGTTGAACATGGAGTCCAAACCCTAACTCTAATTTCAAATCAAGATAACTTCCTACTCCGATCGTCGCACCATTTGCGGTCACGCATTCACGTCGACGAGCTCTACAAGACCCATGCATCCAACAATTTCATAGGTAAGCTTCATTTTTACTTCATGTAGCTTAGCCCTTATTTTCGAAAATTAATTGGATTTAGTGTTGAGAAATTGTGTAATTTCGATTTAGCTAGGCTGAAGGTATCCTTGTAATCAACTCCAAGAACTTGCGTGAATCCCTTTGCAACGAGGCGTGCTTTGTGACGTTTCACACTACCATCCGAATGATACTTAACCTTGAATACTCACTTACATCCTATTGCCTTCTTGCCAAGTGGGAGTGAGGTTAATTTCTAGGTTTTATTTTCATCCAGAGTAGTCAGTTCAGCCTTAATAGCTTCTTGCCAGTAAGTTTAAGATATTGCCTTTTAATAGTGCTTAGGCTCGATGTTTTGAATAGTTAATGAGTATGCAAGATGCATGGGAGAAATAGAACGATAGGATAAAAAGTTTGAGATAGGATATCTTTGAAGATTTCACAGGGTTTTTGAATTTTCATTAATGGCTATCAAACATTTGTAATCTTTCAAGTAAGCTGGTGGTTTTGAAATTCTTGTGGATCTTCTCAACATAACATGAGTAGGTAGACTAGGTGAATCATGCAATTATGTATCTAATCTAGGACTAGTGTCTACATTTGTGTGTGATGTATGGTCAGGATTATTGTCAAAAGCTTCCAAATGATGCATGAGGCTATCATGGGGCAGGGAAGGTGAGATGCTATTTTTGTCTAGACTATCTAAATAAATACTAGAATGTATAGGAGATGAATGTTGAATATGATTCTAATTCATGTGATCATGATTGAGTGCATGTGCATTATTATTTGGATTTATGATATGCAATTAGTCAGCTAAAAATTTTTCATTTGTAAAATTGGTGTTAGTATTTTTAGATAAATCTTCATATTAAGCCTCAACTCCAGAGTATAGAAATAAATCTTCATAAAATTTAATATCTTTAGAAGTGAAGAATGTTTTAATTTGTAAGTCAAATAACAGATAGTCCTTAACACGCTTCCTGAATCCAAGATGCAGACACTTTCTTGCTCTTAAATCCAGTTTTATTCTGTTACGCGTAATTGCATTAGCATAAGCAAGGCAACCAAACACCTAAAAATGAAGTAGATTTGGTGGAGCATTGTATAAAACCTGACAGGGTGTTCGGTTGGTCAACAATGGCGAAGGCAACCTGTTAATCAAATAAACCACATGTTAAACACCATAGCTCCAAAAGATTTTGAACATGTGAGAATGAATCATAATGGTGTGAGCCACAGTTAGAATATGTTTATGCTTTCGCTTAACGATTCCGTTCTGCTGTGATGTCTTAACACAAGATCGTTGGTGCAAAATTTCAAAATTATTATAAAATGAAGGCATTAAAAATTCATCCATGATCAGACTTGATTATTTTCACCATTGTATTGAACTGAGTTTTGACAAAATTAATAAAATTTTTCACAAATTGAGTTGTTTCAACCTTGGTTTTGATAAGAAAAATTCATATAAATCTAGATTTATCATCCACAATTAACAAAAAATATTTGTGACTGGAAAATGAAGAAATGGAGACTGGACCCAAATATCCAAATGAATCAACTCAAGTACATTTTTAGTGACAGAAACAGTATGAGGAAATGCTAATCGTTTTTTCTTACCAAGATGACAAGAATTACATAGCTCCTTGCTTATTGAACAATCTACTGATGAGCGGATAATTTGTATGCTTTTTGGCATTGTTTTTAGTATGTTTTTGATATGATATAGTTAGTTTTTAGTATATTTTTATTAGTTTTTAGTTAAAATTCACTTTTCTGGACTTTACTATGAGTTTGTGTGTTTTTCTGTGATTTCAGGTATTTTCTGGCTGAAATTGAGGGACCTGAGCAAAAATCTGATTCTGAGACCAAAAAAGGACTGCAGATGCTGTTGGATTCTGACCTCCCTACACTCGAAGTGGATTTTCTGGAGCTACAGAAGCCCAATTGGCGCGCTCTCAGCGGCGTTGGAAAGTAGACATCCTGGGCTTTCCAGCAATATATGATAGTCCATACTTTGCCCAAGATTTGATGGCCCAAACCGGCGTTCAAAGTCACCCTCAGGAATCCCAGCGTTAAACGCTGGAACTGGCACCAAAATGGGAGTTAAACGCCCAAACTGGCAATAAAGCTGGCGTTTAACTCCAAGAAGAGTCTCTACACGAAAATGCTTCAATGCTCAGCCCAAGCACACACCAAGTGGGCCCGGAAGTGGATTTTTATGTCATTTACTCATTTCTGTACACCTTAGGCTACTAGTTTTCTATAAGTAGGACCTTT
>NC_029777.3:12738143-12738780 GCF_000817695.3 Arachis duranensis | reverse complement strand
TGATTCCTGGAATTCTCATTAAGAATTTTGAAGCCTTTTTCCACTCAATTTTCGAAAAACACAAAAAAATTTAAAAAAATCATAAAATCCAAAAAATTTCTTGTTTGAGTTTAGTGTTTCATCGTAAGTTTGGTGTCAATTGCATGCATTCATTTATGTATCTTGGTGATCTTCAAGATGTTCTTGATGATTTACTTGCTCTGATCTTTGAATTCAATTGACTTGAGTGTTTTGTGTGTCTCATATGCATTTTCCTTTTGTTAGTGTCAGTAGTATACAAACTGCTAAGTTTGGTGTCTTGCATGCATTGTTATTTGATTCTTGTTGCATTTTGATTTCTCCTTATTATTAAAAATCCAAAAATATTTTTAATTTGTGTCTTTTCAAGTCAATAATACAGGGAATTGAAGATTCAGAACATACAGCAGAGGAATTGCACAGAAAAAGCTGGGCATTCAAAACGCCCAGTGAAGAAGGACAGACTGGCGTTTAAACGCCAGCCAGGGTACCTGGTTGGGCGTTTAACGCCCAAAAGGGTAGCATTTTGGGCGTTAAACGCCAGAATGGATACCATTCTGGGCGTTTAACGCCAGGATGGCACAAGGGGGAAGATTCTGTTTTTCAATGCAATTTTTTT
>NC_029777.3:12736930-12738001 GCF_000817695.3 Arachis duranensis | reverse complement strand
AGATACTTACTATCAATTAATGATTTGATTCAACAATTCAAGTATGTTACCTTTTCTGTTGAGAAAGGTTTAATGTTTGAATCATATCTTTTCTTGTTAGTCAAGTTTTTAATTTTCAAATCAAATCTTTTTAAAATGTTTTTCAAATCATATCTTCTCAATCACATTTTTTAAAACCAATCATATCTTCTTAACCACATCTTTTTCAAAATAGTTTTCAATCAAATCTTTCTGATTTCTAATTTCAAAATCTTCTTCAAAAATCACTTGATTTCTTTTCCATTTTTTTTATTTTCGAAAATTAAGTAATGTTTTTCAAAATATTTTTCAAAATTTCTCACTTAATTTTTGAAAATCACTTCCCTCCTTCTCACATCCTTCTATTTATGGACTAACACTATCCCTTAATGCAAAATTCGAACTTCATCCCCTTTGTTAAGTTCGAATTTTCTACTTCTGTCTTCTACTCTTCTTTTCCTCTGACACCTAAAGGAATCTCTATACTGTGACATAGAGGATTCCACATTTTCTTGTTTTCTTCTCTTTCTTATGAGCAGGAGCAAAGACAAAGGCATTCTTGTTGAGGCTGATCCTGAACCTGAAAGAACCTTGAAGAGAAAGCTCAGAGAAGCCAAAGCACAACTCTCTTTAGAGCACCTAACCGAATTCTTCAAAGGAGAAGAACTCATGGCAGCCGAAAACAACAACAATGCCAACAATGCAAGGAAGGTGCTGGGTGACTTTACTGCACCTACTCCCGACTTCTATGGGAGAAGCATCTCTATCCCTGCCATTGGAGCAAACAACTTTGAGCTTAAGCCTCAATTAGTTTCTCTAATGCAATAGAATTGCGAGTTCCATGGACTTCCATTGGAAGATCCTCATCAGTTTTTAGCTGAGTTCTTGCAAATCTGTGACACTGTCAAGACTAATGGGGTTGACTCTGAGGTCTACAGACTAATGCTATTCCCTTTTGCTGTGAGAGACAGAGCTAGAACATGGTTAGATTCTCAACCTAAAGAAAGCCTGGACTCTTGGGAAAAGCTAGTCAATGCCTTCTTGGCAAAGTTC
>NC_029777.3:12734048-12734640 GCF_000817695.3 Arachis duranensis | reverse complement strand
TGGGCGTTTAACGCCAGAAAGGGGCACCAGACTGGCGTTAAACGCCAGAAATGGGCAAGAAGCTGGCGTTAAACGCCAGAACTGGGCACCAGCCCGGCGTTTAACGCTAGAATTGGCACAAAACGAGATTTTGCTTGCCATTTGGTGCAGGGATGACTTTTCCTTGATACCTCAGGATCTGTGGACCCCACAGGATCCCCACCTACCCTACCACTCCCATCTTTCTCTTCACCACTCACATCCATCCTTCATAAAACCCCACCTACCTCACCATTCAAATTCAAACCACTTTCCCACCCAAACCCACCCTCAAATGGCCGAACATCCCTCTCCCCCTCTCCTATATAAACCCTCCTTCACTCCTCATTTTCACACACCTTCAACACCATCTCTCCCCTTTGGCCGAATACAAAGCCATTCCCTTTCTCCTCATTTCTTCTTCTTCTACTCTCTTCTTTCTTCTTTTGCTCGAGGACGAGCAAACATTTTAAGTTTGGTGTGGAAAAAGCATTGCTTTTTATTTTTCCATAACCATTTATGGCATCAAAAGCCGGAGAAACCTCTAGAAAGAGGAAAGGGAAGGCAAAAGCTT
>NC_029777.3:12733588-12733962 GCF_000817695.3 Arachis duranensis | reverse complement strand
AGGGTGCATCAAGACCACTTCTATGAAGTTGTGGCCTTGAAGAAGGTGATCCCCGAGGTCCCTTTTTCACTCAAAAAGAGTGAATATACGGAAATCCGACATGAGATCCGAAGAAGAGGTTGGGAAGTTCTTACCAACCCCATTCAACAAGTCGGAATCTTGATGGTTCAAGAGTTCTATGCCAATGCATGGATCACCAAGAACCATGACCAAAGTGTGAACCCGAATCCAAAGAATTATCTTACTATGGTTCATACTTGGATTTTAGTCCGGAAAGTGTGAGAGTGGCGTTCAACTTGCCTATGATGCAAGGAGATGAGCATCCTTACACTAGAAGGGTCAACTTTGATCAAAGGTTGGACCAAGTCCTCACA
>NC_029777.3:12712569-12731355 GCF_000817695.3 Arachis duranensis | reverse complement strand
TGAATGACTGTGACGTGCTTCAAACTCCTGAAGGCGGGACGTTAGTGACAGACGCAAAAGAATCACTGGATTCTATTCCGGCCTGATTAAGAACTGACAGATGAATTCCGCTATGCTGTGACAGAGCATATGCAATCGCTTTCACTGAGAGGATGGGAGGTAGCCACTGACAACGGTGAAACCCTTGCTTAAGCTTGCCATGGAAGGGAGTAAGAAGGATTGGATGAAGACAGTAGGAAAGCAGAGAGACGGAAGAGAAGGCATCTTCATGCGCTTATCTGAAGTTCCTACCAATGAATTACATAAGTATCTCTATCTTTACCTTTGTGTTATTTTCGTTCATCACCATTACCATTTGAGTTTGCCTGACTAAGATTTACAAGATGACCATAGCTTGCTTCAATACTAACAATCTCCGTGGGATCGACCCTTACTCGCGTAAGGTTTATTACTTGGACGACCCAGTGCACTTGCTGGTTAGTTGTGCGAAGTTGTGTAATGCCATGGTATTGAGCTACCAAGTTTTTGGGGTTCATGACCGGGGATTATGAGAGTTGTGAAAAAGTATTGTTCACAATTTCGCGCACCATCTACAAACTCAAATTGTTGTTTCAGTGTTGCTAATCTATTATTTTATGGATGTCCTAGTCTATCATGCCACAAATTTTTCTGATATGTATGAGGTATGAGTGCAGTAATGTGTGATGTATGTGTTGGTCCTTGAACTTCGTGGTGCAAAATGTATAGGCCAACAATATTTCTAGTTGCACCAATCATCTTCAAAGTGTGCCGATCCTGTATCTCACACTTTTCATCAGTAAAACTCATTTTGCAATGCAATGATGATGTCAGTTTTGAGATTGAGATTAGTTTAAATTGAATGAAGAGATGTATAATGCATTTGTGAGAAAGAATGTGCCAGAAAACACAATCGGTGCCCATGATGCAGCTGGTGGTGTAGGCACCATTGGGTAATCTAACAGTTATTGGTTCAATTTTTCAAAAATCTTTAAAATCGTTGATGTTATATAAGACATGGTATGTGGCACCAGTATCTATTATCTAGGATTTACACTTTTGAATGCATACATCTAGAGCATGTATATGAGAATTGAAATGCAAAAGATGAACCATTCTACCTTGATAAGGTGATGGTTGAGGTTGTGTCGTGTGATGGATGACACTATGGATATGCTTGACCTCTTGCTTGCAAAGTAGAGCTAGCTAGTAGGGCTTCTCTTTGATCTAGAGTGAATCCAGCCCCTGTGATTTCACTCGCTCCTAATTGGCCTTGATTGGTACTGAACTCATCATTAATACCCTCAGTACATGCATTTGCTGAAATGCAATTGAGGACTGGTGTGGCAGTGTTTTGAGAGTTGGAATATTCATATCGTTGTCTAAAGTTAGGGGGGAACCCATGTTTCTTATAACAGGTATCAGCACCATGTCCAGTCCTGTTACAAAAAGTGCACTGCAGCTTACTTCTGCCACCTTGTCCTATCCCAGGCTGAAATTTGCCTTCTCTGCCTCTCCCTCTCCCTTTACCTAGTGAAGGCGATGTAGTGTTCAAGGGATGAGCAGAGCTAGCCAAAATCTTAGTATCCAAGGTAGAATCAGGACTGAGAAACTGTCATTATTGCTGTGTGATCATAGCAAAGACCGCATTCAGATTCGATACATTATCCATGAGCATTATTTGTGATCGAACGGTGGAGTATTGTTCATTTAAACCTCGAAAGAACTTTGTCACTTTATCTTCCTCTCTTTTCTATCTAATTATAGATAAGGCACACGAACATTTTTTTATCACAGTTACATTGTAGCAAGATTCTGAAATTGTCGATTTCTTCCAAACTGACTTGAGCTAAGTATAGCAGTTCATCACATTCATGTCTTCTTGCTTGAGTGCATACACTTATTCATACAATTCAGCCACTCGAAATCTATCCCCTTGATAATATCTATGCTTTAGATCATCCCATATCTCATAGGCTAAATTGTTCCAGAAAACACTTTGGTAGATATCTAGACTTAGTGACAGATTAAGCCAACCAACGTCATATGTGTTGCACCTCTCCCACGCCTCAAACAATGGATCTGAACTATCCGATTTCTCAATACTACCATCTACAAATTTCAACTTATTTTTTCGATTTGAGAGCTAAGAACACAGCTCTACTCCAGGCTCCATAGTTTGATCCAGTTAGAATAACAAAAGTGAGAGGTATACCTGGACTTTCAGCTGGGAGAATGAAGTACGAATTTGTAGGATCCTGACTTGGATTCGCGCTTTTACTAATGTGCGATTGGATCGCAGTGATCTGATTGAAGAATGCAGCAAACTGAGTTGCGTCCGTGACGGGAAATTGCATTCCACTAGAACTTGAATTGGAGCTCATAATTATGGAAACTGTGGATCTAGTGCACAGATCTGAACCTTTCTCTTTCAATCTCGTTGATCAGAACACCTTGTCGCTTCGATATGACTCGTCGAACTAGGAAGCAATAGGCTCTCATCAAGCTCTGTAGTGTGAGTTTGAAAGAGGAGAAGAAGTTGTAGGAGAAGAAAAAGTTGGAGATTGAATCACTGCGTATAAGCACGTGCGTGAATCATTGCAAGAAAGATAACATTGTTCCGCAGTAATATGAACCCTTTAACTCTACTCAACAAGTCATTGAGTAGTACGTCAAAAAAAAGTGATTGAGTAACGATAGTACAATATATAATAGAAAGTAAACTACCAATCCAGTCTTGTCTATTTTTAAAAATAATAATGCAATTTCTCAAAATAAAAACTATTTATTTTTATCTCTATTTCTTACTTATGTGATACAATGCGATTTTTGCGGGCATTTTTTCCTGAAGTCTCGACAAAAAATGCTGAAATGTCACGATGGCACTCTGACTTGGGATATTAGATGAATGACGTGTTCGTTAGGTGCTTAATTAAACAATATGAAATAGATAGGAATTAAACTGTCCACATTCACGTCGTTAAAAATGACGTCGTTTACCATGGAGGGAAACCTTTCAATTGGCTCTTAAATTGTGATTTTTAATAAAATCCCATCAATAAAACATCACAATTACAAGAAAACTTTAGGAGGGAAGCTTGTGATCGTAGAAACTATTATTGACGCTTGGTAGTAGGTCAAGGGAGGCACTGATATCGCTGCTGACAAGAGTACTAACGAAACTTGTTTGACAGTGGCTAGACGAAGTTATTGACGGAGTTTGATAGATTTCATTGACGACACTTCGCATGGTGAAGATTAGTAATTTTCTCCACGTATATGTTTGTCTCTTGTGTTTTGTGTAGTTCTATAATGTGATTCTAATTCTGATAAGTCACTATTATTGTTTGTAACTTATTGTGGTACTAATTATAAAAATTATAAATACAAATAAATATTGTGTATTTTAATAAAAAAAATAAATTAGTATATATGTAGCAGTGGTTGTGTACGGTTATTTCTGTATTTTATCATAGAAAAAGGTTTTGTAAAGACTCTGAAAAAAGTCTTTGCTATTTGTATGGTAAAGTGGAAAAAAAAAATTTCTTTAAATTTGAATTATATAAATTTTTTTGACTTGATTGAGTTGTTTAAAGAATTGGGTTATTTAAAATATAAAGAGATGTACTAGCTTGATATGAAAACATCTAATATAAAATCTAAATTTCATGTCATAAAAAAAATGCAGAAATTAATCAGATAAGAAAAGCTAAGTTGAGGGACCTGGAAACTAATGAATTGTATATCTATTTTGATCACTATGCGGATATGCCTGAAGTGGTTGGTAAAAGTGTAGTTGAGGAAAAAAAAAAGAAAAAGAAAAAAAGAAAAGAGTGCCAAAGAAAAAAATTTTAAGCAAGAAGAAAATGTGTGATGAGGCTGTTGATTATGAAATAGGAAATAAGAGTACTGATAAAGAGCTACGAAGTAAAAAAATAATGTGTTAAAGGATAGAGTTTTATAACCTAAAAAAAAAAGGTGTAATAATGGTGGTCCATTTAGTATTAAGCCAAGAAAAGCAACAATAAATTAAACATCTTAGATTGGAGACATGAATTAATGAAATGCCTTTTAAAATTTAAATGGATCTCTAGCCACACAAGATACTAGATATATTTAGAATAAAAAAGAGAAATTTAAAAGGTAAAAATTAGAAAGACAGAATTTGAAGATCAAGATAAAAAAAAATGTAGAAAAAATGTCGAAAATGGTTAAAATAGATCCAATAAATTAATAAAAAAAGAGACCAATAATGAGACATTTAAAATATAAAAAGTGAAAATTATTTTGGATCAATGTATAATAATGAGAAAGTAGTTATTGATTGTCTACAAACAAGTTTTGAAGAAAAGAACTATAGTGAAGTAGATTATAATACAAAAAGAAAAAAAAAAGAAATAACTAAGAATTGCTAGGCATATAGTTTAGGAGTGAGTATGGGTCGAGTGAAATCGGGTTTGATGTGATCTAAATCCGACTTGAAATATATATCGGGTCTATTTATGAGATCTAAATCCGACCCTAGACCCGATGAAACCTATACACTTTCAGGCCACGATTATATCGGGTAAAAACCGAGTGAAAACCAGGCCGTCAACATTACATTACCTTGATACCTTCTTATAAGCTAACATGTGAAAATATCCAAATTTTCAAGATTCCAACCATTATTTGACATGGTAAAATTCATTTAGAAAAATATAACAAGAACCAACTATTCTCTAAAATTAAAGCATAACCATAATCAATACTAATATTGTCTAATAACACCAAATATTTAAATCAATACAAATAACACAATATTATGCATTAATTAGTCTAAAATCTTATGCATTTTAAACATAAAACATTAACTTATAATCTTATAATAACTAATAATACAAAATATTAAGGTTTACAATACTTAAATTTCACATAAGAATAGCCATCATCCATCACTAATAACACAAAATATTAATTGTGTATGATGATCGGGCTATCAGACCGATTTCGGATGACCCAACCCAAAATAATAACCGGATCTATTTTTGAGACCCTTACCTGATCCTAAACCCAGTAAAATCACACCAAATTAACTCCTAAAATGTTCAAAGTCGAGCCATGCAGCCCCTAATATAGTTTTTACTAGTGCATGGACCCGTGCGTTGCACGGGATGGCACAAAAATAATAATAAAATATTAGATATATCATATATCATATATATATATGTTAATTAAAACTTAAAGATAACTTAAATAATAAAAAACTATTAACTAATATATATAATAATTAATTTTTATAATACATAAATTATTTTTTATAATAATTTAATTTACGTAATTTCATAAACTATTAAAAATAAAAAAATACTAAGATCTTATGTTTTTTTTAAACGTATTTTATATTAGTCTCAATTAAGTTGTTCTTGCTTTAAACTCCAAATATTTAGTTTCAAAATTTATATAACTTGAATTTTATTATTAAATACAAAAATATATTAGAAAAATAAGTCTTCCAACTATTATTTAGAGTGTAGTATTCAAATGAATTAAGCAAAGAAAAATCTAACATCCTGACCATTTTATCTCTAAAATTATTAATATTTAAGTGTCTCGTTTTGTTTGACATGATGTCATTTTCTTTATTATTCGACATCATGTTATTTTCTTTATTAAATCACGTTCTTGTAACATCCAACTCATGTCATTTTTTTATTAAATCATGTTCTCGTAGCATCACAATAAATAGATGCTGAAATATGTCTACGGCTAATTATTGTTTTTCAAAAATCGCACCTCCCAATTTATATGTTCCTTGGCTTTTATGACTTTATCCATTCATTTATATTCTTGTTATCTAATACCAACTTCGAATAGTCAATTTTGACATGTACAACATTTACCAATAAAATTGCAATATATTTCCATGAATTTTTTCTTGTACCATATTTTTCATCATGCAAATCACTTTACCTTTTAACACCTAATAATGCAAAATATTCAAATAAAAACATGAAGCAACATACTATTTTTTTTAAACCATCCATAATTATTGTAGGGAGCCAAAAATGAAAAGTGCAGAAAAAAAAAGCAAAATAATGACCATGATATCTTTAAACTTATATCAGTTAGTAAAATTTTAATGACCATACTATCTTCTAAAACTCTTTTTCATTTATAAGAAATTAGAAATTATTGCATATTTCAAATCCACGGGTGGTCCCTTAGTTGAGCAAAGCATAAAACTAATTATTGCACTAATATGAAAAATTAAAATAAAACAAAATAATTATTATAAGATAAAGATACATTATTCGAAATTAACCTTATTTTTTATTTTTTAAGTATAATTCAAAATATACCTAATTCCAAATGATCAAAACTAAACTCAAACTCAATTACATTCATAGTTTAAATCCATCTGAAAATTCGGGTGCTAAACAATTTTAAATATTTTAATTAATGAATCAAATAATAAGAAAATTTAAAAATAGAAAAAAATAAATAAAGATAAGAATGATGGCTTAAAAGATTCTACTCCTAAAAGGAGAAAAAGAAAAAGGTTAGAACCAACAATGTTATAAAATACCATTCAAATTGCAATAAATCTTAAAAAAGCAAAAGAAATCAAAATATCAAATTTAGAAAATGGATACATGAATGCCTGAATCATATGTTAGCTCATGGTTGTTGCAACTAAAAACATGTAACAAACATATAAGCTAAATTGAGAACAAATTGAAAAAACTATATGCTATAGCAGATTCAGAACAGATAAAAAGTAACAAAGCGGATTCAAGAGAGATCAACGAAAAATACACTATTAACAACAAAGAATTAATCTTTTGGAAAGAAAAAGATACTTTCATAAAGTTTGGTCGGAATATAACATGAGAAAGTACTAACATATAACAAATGATACCTGATGCAATAAAACTATATAATCAGCCATCAAAATCAAGCAGTAATAACCTCAACTTGTGGCAAAATCATCTGCACCTTTCAAAAATTGGAAAAAAAATTGAATTAAAAGATAAGAGAAAAGGCTAAAAACCTAAGACTAATGCTAAAACTGTATTTGGATGAAACACTTTTAATCTTCAAGCTCAATAAAAATGGGTAACATACTAAAAAATGTTTTAACTTCAGCAACGTTTTTAAATTTTTGCCAAAACTGCATAGACAGCATAGCATAGACAGCATAGCATATAGAAAACGTAACACATTTATGCGTGTGCAGAATGGGAATGCGGTATTGGACGATGAAACAAATCAAAAGAGAGTAGTAGACCTATGCATAGGAGTGAATAAATTTCTGTAACCAAGTTAAATACTGCATTTTGACATTCATTTTCATGTAGCTCACCGGTCTCAAACTCTCATGGTTTTCGGATTTTATTGACTAACATTAGTTTTGAATGTGGAATCACCAAAAGAAGCCATTTAGATAAAGAAAAAATTGGTAAAATTGTGTGTTGAGACAAAATGAGTTACAGTCATTCTCCTATATTACATTACACAGAGAGTATTTTGAAAGTGAGTCATCCCAAAAATATTCGTTTTTTAAATGAAGTTTAACATGGTAAACCAAATAGTCATGCAAATGAAGTACCTCATAATAGCAATGGATCTGAAGTTTCTTTAAATTCCTAGAGCCAATAGGTATACCACATATAGCACCATCCCCAAGGTTTGAGAAATCTACCTGTTGCGAAGAGTTTGTAGGAACTTGCATCCTTCTCCATCCTGAAGAAGACCAACATCAATAATTCTTTGATAGTAAAGTAATGCCAACTCAATAAGACGTCTACTAATAGAAAGTCGAGCTTGACACCACAAATGAAAAATAAACAAAGAAACACACATAGCAAGCAATGAAAAACTTGACCAAATGTAAATATAAAGAGGCCAAAGATGTGTCCCATGCTTCCTTATGTTGCGTATTTATTGAAATAATTCATTCCTTATTTTACATACATACTTGCAACATCTTCCAATGGATTCTAGCCCCAAATCTCGAATGTTGTGACATCCATTGACTTCAAGATGTGTAAGTTCCTTGCATCCGATAGCAATTGCTTCCAAACCCTTGTGACTTAGTATTAGATTCCTTAACTTCTTGCTTCCATTACCAATAGCAAACAAACCCCTAAAATTAACCATTATTCAAAGAAAAGAGATTACTAACTAAAGCAGGAAAAAAATTATAAAATTCTTGGCAGAATCCAAAATTTAACAATCGAAGAGTGCGCAAAGATTGTGCAATTGCATGCAACACTTAAGGGTCATACAAATGGAGCTAAATAATCAATATAATTAAGCTTATCTCACTAAATGTGCTTCAAGAGTATCAAAGCAGTATCAACATTAAATAACATGTTAAATCATATAATGATTGGTTGCATGATAATAGTTGAAAGACATAAAGCATCATATGGTACATGCAACATGATTAATAATCTAATAAAAAATAACAGCATTCATACATATATGGTGCATTCTTTCTAATTTACAATCTTCGGGATCTGATCATTCTTGGTTATATTTTCATTCTTGACTATCTGGTAAAAAACAAAACCAGAAAACTTGTTGTCTCCACTTCCTCTATATTTTCCATTAAGGTAATAACTAAGAATGCAAGTCAGAACATAGGGTAGTAAAGTTACATTCCAAAATTTTAAAGAGAAATGGTATATTAGCAATACAAAATTTATGTCAAAGAGCATACATCTCGTAATGATGATAGTAGTGACTGCATATTAGTTTTTTGTTTTCCTGCACCTCATCTCTTTATTTGAACATTCATACAATCACTTAGGTTCTCTGCCAAATCAAAATCATGTCTCATCAAAAAAATTATCATCAACTTACAAACCCAATCAATTAGTGAGACTTTAAGTAATAAGCCAAACTGAAAGTGTGACCCATAAACCTTACAATGACAAAAATAAAATACCTATAAAATAGATAATAAATCTTCAATACTTTACCTCATTAGCAAGCTTCAAATATGGTATACCCTTGTAAAAATTTCAGATTCATCTAATGCATTTGGTCTTCAATCCATGTTGCTGGGATATTAAACACATTATATAAAACTAAAAGACATGAATCATAAGATAGTACTTATAATAACAATAATAATATTAATTTCATTTTATTTACCCAAAAAAAAGAAAGATTAAATAAAACTAAGTGCTAGTATCCATGTAAAAAGCAGCTTCAGGTGAGTAATTTTGTATCAACAATTGATGATTATCTTTGGCTCTTTTGAAGCTTATAAGAACAAATGGAACAACTGTTTTGAAGCAGAAGTGAGGTGGGCGTTGTGCATACAAAAGCAGTTATACACAAAAATGCATTACGAACCATAAAGCTATCACAAACACTAACTGATGAGTGAGAAAGCGAGAAAATCATCCTCCCAGCCCACATCTTATTGGTACAACTATGATAGAGTAACATATATACTGAAACTTTTTTAGGAAAGATTTGTATTTTTCTATCAAGTAAATACAAATAAAATAATAGTCTGGTCTGATAAATTATACAGAATTGATAGGAGAATTGATATGCAATTCTAAATTACATTTCTATCCAGAAAATTCTAAATCCTAAGCCTTTGCAACGAAGCATGAAGAGCATCAATAATTCCATCAAAACTACCAAACTTGGAACCCACCGGATATAAAATTACTAAACTAACCTCTTCTTTTAAAGGAGTCATGGACAATTCCAATCAGAAAAGATTGCTTTCAACCTATTGTTTCTTAATTCAAACACATAAAAACACAAAGAATTAGATTTTATCTCAAGGCATTGTTCTTATGAAAGCAGTTCACACACAAATCATCTATACTTACTGAAAATTAATGTAAACTCAACCGAGCGATCATAATTAATACAATGCTACCTACCTAACACATATATGAGACCAAGAAGTCAACGATGTCTTAAAACTCAAAAAATTAAATTTCCGTTGAAAATAACAGATTGGCAAAAGATAATCCTACCGATATATCTGACTCCAACAGAGTTTCAGTACTATGAGCATCCCAAAAGTTTCCCATTAATACAGAACAGGCTCCCACGAATACACCTCCAACGTTATTAAGTGAAACTGGAAGGGTATGCGCGATCTGTAGGAGAACAAAATTTGACCAAATGAAGAACAAATTTAAAAGAGGAAAAACTGATCAGCTACACTAATTTTAAATTAGTTGTACAACACAAACACAACCTTGAGAAACTTTTCTCTAACAGATTTTTTTGTTTTTCCTTTTTTTTGCATAACTTGATGATCTTCATTACAGATTGACATGAGTACCTCATTAGAAAAGGAAGGTGATAATGAAATTTGAGTTTGTGATTTATATAAGAACATATAAATCATGTTTACCAACAACCGTACCTCATAAAGAAAACGGGCTACATCACTTAAAAGAAACATGCTAATAGATTGCCCAATGCCCACAGGAAATAATCGTTTCATTTGAAATCTACAACAACAAGAAAACTCTAACAGTAAAATGAAAACCTAAAAGAAATATGGTTGAATAAAATACCTGCCCAATAATTCCCCCAAATAATAGCACACACCAAGTCTAGAAAGAAGAACATAATCATATATTATGTGAATAGTTTCCTCCCTATTTTATATTATATTGTAACAATATTAATTCAAAATATGATGGACCCAATAGTAAGCACAAAAAGAAGAACATAATCATATACTAAAGTTAACATATATGTGGAATTTTCAAAGTTTTCTAAGGTACAAATTGCCCTAAAGCTAATTAGTTCCTTCACCTAAGAAGAAGGAGTACCTGGAACCAACTCAAATTTATATTAAACATGACATCAACGACAGCAAAATCGCTCTTATACTTGATAGAGGCTAGTAGTGACATGTACTAATTCAGTATTGACGGGTTATCATAAACATAGAATTAACAAAGTTTCCTTTGAAAGCAACAAAGCTGAAATGGGTCGCGGAAAAAAGAATTTTGACCAAATTTTAGAAGAGAAAAGACCCAAAAATCGAAAATTGAAACTCACTAACGTTGGGCAGCCTGTTGCAAAATGCCCACAGATGCCTATGGTTGTAGCATCTGCCGCAGGCACAAACGCCGCTGCGGAACCGGCCTCTGCATCCGCCTCCTCCCTGGTTGCTTACCTTGACCCATTCCACAATGTGCTTTAGCATGCACGACTGTCATCACATCCTCCCCCTTATTCACCACTGTGATAAACTCCACGGCGACCAGTCAGAGCCATGCTGCCTTAGACTCCTCCACCACCATGGCCGCCGTCGCCACCGCTTCAACCTTTGTAACCTTTACCACCACCGCTGCCATCCCTTCCACCTCGACGACTTCGCTGAAGGTTGGAGCCATCAGGTACAGTGACATCAACTGCCTTCAAACTCTATAATCTCCACCTTCAGGGGAGATTAGGAACAAAAAGAATTGAAGAAGAAAAAGAAATTGGAAAATAGTATCAGTGAACCGAGAAACGGACTGAAGAGGAAGAGGAAATGACCCAAAAATCGAGAATTGAAACTACCTCCCTGAAGAGTGAAGAACATAGCCAAACTTGAGAGGAAGGAGGAGGGATAAGGTAATAATAAGCAGTAGAATAATAATAAGGAAAAGCAAAGAACAAATTTAAGCAATTGAACAAAAAGAGAACTAATAAAGACACAATAGAGTGGGTGGATGCAAACCTTCCACAATAGCTACACAGGAAGAACTTTTTTTGCCTTAGTTCCTAAATTACTCTGAAAATACAAAAGCCAGGACTTCAAATACTAAAGGAAAAATGAATAATTCATGCTGCATTACTTTGAAATCTGATTTAGTTTTGTATATTGGATGTAAATTGAATATAAGAGGGAAGGGGGTTAATGAAATTTAAGCAAAATACAAATAGAATCCCGGCAACAACAATGAGGTTCTGGATTTTTTGCATTAATAGCTCCACACCAGACAAAGACGCCTATGCACAACAACAATAACATTTCAGATCTTACCGAGATTAGAACATATAAATCAGATCAAATAATAAGGAACACACTTAACTTCATCATAGAAGGTACAGTTTATATAAAAAATAATATTAAAGGAAACAAAGAGGAGTATGAGTAGGGATAAATTTAGAAATCTTATATATACTTTCATTTGAAGAAGACCACTACTACTTACATAAGCAGAGCATACAGAATCATCGCACCAAGACCGTTGCTGGCCGCTTCCGGCGCTGCAACTGTGACTTATCTTTCGTGGCATCTATCGCCTTCAGAATCATCTCAGCCGCACCAAATTGCATGTCCATTGTTGTCGACTCCAGTATGCATCTCTCGCTCCTCCCTGCCGTGTCTCTACTTCTTTCCTCTGCTTCTCTGCAACAAACGCCGTGCCATAATACCATCAAGAACTCTCCGCTTGACAAAGAGAAAAAAAATAAAAGAAAAAAAAGTGATGCAGAGAGATATATAGATCTAGGAGAGAAAGACATGAGAGAAGATAGAGAAAGAAAGATGGTTATGGTAAGAAGAAAATCGAAAGTTGATTATCCGAGAGATGGATTGAATACTTGATAAGGTTGTGCATATTTAAAATTCAAATTTCAATTTCAAATTACATGCAGATTTAATCGGAATTAAAATTTGAAAAAAATGTAAAAGGACGTACATCAGGAACGTCTTGAAATTTGAAAATGAAGATGAACAGGGGAAATAACCTAGATAGAAAGATAAAGAAAAATATAAAAATTTCATATTACTGTTGTGCTCTCTTTCATAGCGTCACTGCATGTGTTTTATGTGGCGGCGCGACTCAGTACTTTCCATCGATTTGCTCTCTTCCGCCGCTGCCTCCTCCGTATCTATCATCACATCATGGATGACCATCACAAACTCTACCGCCCCTACTACAACACCACCGCCATATTATGATCCACAACCATAGCGGTTGCAACCTCATCCACCGCCGTAACTCTTCTTTAGTGCGTACATGAACTCAATAATCTCCACCTCCAACTTAAATTAAGAAGATTATACAAAAACAGAATCAGTGAATTGAGGACAAAAAAAAGAAGAGGAACTGAAGGTTAAAAAGATGAAGGAGAAGAATCGAAGAAGAGGAGGAAGAGATAAAACTGAAAACGAAGAATGGATAGAATTCCCTTTTTTTAATTTTGATTTTGAATTCAAAATTCGAATTTTAAAATTTTAGGTTGTGTACATGTAAAGCAAACGTAAAAAAGAGGATAAAAAATTTAGGCACAATGAAGAGTAGTGAAAATGTAGAATGTGGATGATTTGATAATGGGGTGTTATTGTAATAAAGATCATACATACAAAATTTGAAAAAAATCTGGAACAAGCCACGTTGAATTTTCACTAACACATAAACCTTCTTTTAAAGGATTGTTATAGGATTTGTGTTTTTGAGAGTTTTTTGAGTTCTTATAGTATTAGAATTATTCTGATGTCTTTGCCAAATGGTTGACTCGATATTTTGAAAGTGTGTTAGGTCCTAGAGCTGCGCATGATTGGTTTTTGTGGTTGTGAACATCAACACTGTTCCCCAGTCCCCACTACAAATACAAGGAACCCTTCAACTCTACTCAATAAGTCATTGAGTAGTGACAGTACAATATATAATAGATACTTGGATAATTTTTATTTACTTTTTTGAACTTTTATTAATATATATAAGCCTACTCAATTTAATCCAACAAAAAATATTAGAGGATCAATATTTTTTATTAATATTAATTATTATTTTTAATTAATATTTTCTTTTTATACTATTAAGATTGAAGTTTAAATTTACTTTTTAAAATTTAAAATAGTAGTCAAAGTGTTGATAAAAATAATAAATAAAATTTATTGATTATGTAATATCATTCTAATTCAGTTCAGTTTTACAAAAAAAAGTATATTATATTGTTAAAAAATATTGATATTATATAAACATAAATAATTCTTTTAAAATAAAAAAGTTAGTAGACTGAAAAAATAAAAGATCTTTTGTTAGTTTAAATTAAGATGTTAAAACTTACATGTAATAAAATTATAAATTCAATAATAATTAATAATTTATTTTACAAATTTCTTTAATTTAGAAGTTTTTTATGGCTAATTTACTATACTACTATCTTTTAAACAAAATTTTATATAATTTTATTTAAATCTTCATATTAACTAATTTAAAAAGAATATGTTATCGTATATAATTACATTCACCATGACAACCTGAAGTCAAAACTGAATTAAAAAAAAAGTTTAATTATTTTGTCAAAAATATTAGAATTAATAAAATATTTTATTAAACAAAATAAATATTTTTAATATTTAATTGAATATTTTGTATAATTTAACAGAATATTTTATTAATTTTAATATTTTTGTTAAAAAAATCTGATATGATATAAGAATTTAATTTTAAAAAAATATAAGAATCTAATTAAAAATTCAATAAAATTATGAAAATTTGTATAGTAATTAACCTTTAAAAAAACTCCATTACTAAATATTTATTAAGTTTGTCATACATCTGTCCTTATAAATAAGATGATAAAATTCATATGCAATTGACTTCATCATGTAAAGTTGATAGTTAATATATTTTCTGATTGAGTAACATACACATTGGCATCTACGATCACCATGGCCAAATCCAAAACACTGTTCTCTATTTTCCTTGTTCTTGTTGTGATTCTTGTCACCGCCAAAGCACAAAGCTTCCATCAAAGCATTTCTCCAGCATCACTTGGCCTACAAGAGGAGAAGCTCAGCCACCTTCGCTTCTACTTCCATGACGTTGTTAGTGGGCCAAACCCAACCGCTCTCAGGGTGGCCCAAGCCCAAACCACAAACAACTCCGCCACGTCGTTTGGAGCAGTGGATGTGATAGATGACACGTTGACAATTGCGCCTGAATCTAACTCAAAGGTGGTAGGAAAGGCCCAAGGGATTTATGCGTTTGCGTCACAGGATGAGATTGGGTTGTTGATGGTGATGAACTTGGTGTTCGTGGAAGAACGGTTGAATGGAAGCACACTGAGCTTGTTAGGGCGGAACACGGTGTCTTCCCCTGTAAGGGAAATGTCCATCGTCGGCGGCACCGGGGTTTTCCGATTTGCACGTGGTTACGCTCAGGCCAAGACTGTTTCTTTCACCGCTCAGGAGGCAGTTGTAGAATACAATGTTTTTGTGTTTCATCATGATGCAATCTTAATATGAATAATGCATTGGAATAAAATTAAAAAACCAATAATAGAAATTACATGGAAATAAATCATTCAACTCATACAAATTGTGTCTCAAATGTTATTTAAATTTTTCTCTTTTCAGTAGGCTTTATATCGTTTTACTTTTGACGGGTTTACTTGGAAATAAATTCTTGAGAATTGAGAATGGAAAAGTATTCGTGCTTGGAATGAGATCACGATCTAAAAAAAAGTGGAAATTGAAGATCTTAATTTCGTTAAGTGTTGAATTAGATTGGGAGGACAACCAGTAGTGTGAGGTTGTAAATGAATTTTCGTGTGTTTAGCTGATGCTTGCCTTTTTCTTTTAATCTTGGCCTTCTGGAATCGTTGTTTTTTTTACATTAAATGCTCATTATAGGGTATTGTTTTTCAGCCGTTACAGAGTACGACGACATATTCATTGTAGTACCTGACACTTATTCCGTAAATTTTAACAAAGACATTATTTTTAAGACATTTACACATTTTATGTTATTATTGGATTTTTTATTAAACTAATTAATAATTTATTTTTTAATAAATCAGCATAAAATCAGTTTATTATAACAACAATAATAAATCTAATTATCTGCATTATAATTATTATACCCGATTTAATCTTCGAATTATACAATCTAAATCAAATATCTGTAAATTTTTTGATAAAAAGATAAATATATCCCTAACTTTTTGTTTTGCAGACATTTAAATCCCTAAAAATTTAAAAATACAATTAAATATTTAAAAAAATTTAAATTTATTATTATTTTTATAAAAAAATCGATTTTATTCTAATTTGTTAAGAAATTAAAAAATAACCGATTCATTAATACGTCTAACAATAATGTGATACATAAATGTCTTTACAAAAAAATTTTTTACGCATCTTTACAAGAGCATCCCTTTGCATTAATCATTGGGTTAGTTACGTTATAGAAAGATAAATATGATAATTAAATTAAAATAATATGATTTCAGGGGCCTGCTACACATACAAGTAAAAATGACGTACAAGTTTTACAAGTTATCAGCCCAAACTTCATTAACACGCGCATTAACTAATTTTGAATGGAACGTAACTACACGTGCCCCACTCAAACGGTTCCTCTTCGTCTTCGTCTTCTTCTTCTTCTCTTCTTCTTCTTCGTCTTCGTCTTCTTCCTCTTCCTCTTCCTCTTCCTCTTCCTCCTCTTCTTCTTCTTCTTCATTTTTTTTTCGATTTTCATGGTTTCTGAAATTCTTCTTCTTCTTCTTGCTGCACGTTCTTCTTCCTCTTACTCTTCTTCTTCTCCTTTTCTTTCGTTTCTGCACGTTCTTCTTCCTCGTTTTTCTCTTTTTCTTCTTCTTCATTTACGTCTTTTCTCTCTGTTTTCTCTTTTTTTTCGATTTTTCATGGTAAAATCGTTTTTGAAGAAGAAGAAGCAGCAGAAGATGAGGAGGAGAAAGAGAAAGAGTTCTGAATTATGCATAAGATGTACTTCAACGAATTTTGGGTGTATTTTTTTAAATCCTTTGTGCATTTGAGTGATATCTGACTGATATCTATGGGTGTATCTGACTCATATCTATGGGTGTATCTTACTGATATCTATGGGTGTATTTTTCATTTCAGAAAAAATGGCAAGCATTACAGAAATACACCCAAACGATTACATAAAATACACCCAAAAGATTACAGAAATACACCCAAACGATTACATAAAATTCACCCAAACGATTATAGAAATACACCCAAAAGATTACAGAAAATACACCCAAAGGATTTAAGAAATACACCCAAAATCATGCATAATTCAGAACTCTTTCTCTTTTTCCTCCTCATCTTCTGCTACTTCTTCTTCTTCAAAAACGATTTCAGAGTTTGATGTCAAAAAATAATAGAAATCGAGAATAACGAAAAAAGAAAACAGAGAGAAAAGCACGTAAATGAAGAAGGAGAAAGAGAAGGCAAGAAACAAAAGAAAAGAAGAAGAAGAAGAGGAAGAGGAATAAGAACGTGCAGCAAGAAGAAGAAGAAGGTGCAATGAAAACGTGTCGTAACAGTATGTGGAGGAACTAACGTCAACGATGAAGAACAAACCAGTGAGAAAGGAGGAGAAAAGAACGATCGAAAAAGAAGGAGAAGAAGAAGGGATGTAGCGCGTGTAAGGAACGTAGCACTTACAGCGAATTTTGGGAACTAGAGCTTAATTGGCTTGTAATACTTACAAGCCCTAATCGCTTGTACGCAGAGTTTTCCCCGTAATTTTATATATTTCAGTTTAAATTCATTTTTCATTATTTATTCTAAACAGTAATTTTTCAACCATATTAAATATATACTAAAATTAACTATCAAAATATATATTAAAATATAAAATATATATTAAAAATAAATTAAATATATCTGTATTTATTTATGTATAAATATAATATTTTAGTAATTTTTTTTATAAAGAAATCAACTAAGTCAAGTCAAGTCATTCTAATCTAGTTCAGGTAAATTTATTTTTCCATATATATTTATTATATTCCAAATTGACCCATGTGAAAAAATTTATTTGGTGCATTTAAGTCCGAATTGATGAAACTTTGATTTTTTTAAATGTAGTTTATTAACTTTAGCTTTCTAAAGATAATTGTCAAAATATTGTAACAGCTACGGTTGATAAATTAAAATAAAAGTCACTTTTAATAAGTATATATTATAAAAAAATATATTTTGTAAAATTATTTTTAAAATTTAAAATAATTTTTCAATAGACATAAATGTTTAAAAAAATTAAAAATCTATATATTCATTAATATATAAAATAATAGTAGATTTTTAACTTTAAAAACGATAAATTAATTTTAAAATATCATTATAAAGGACTTCTAAAAATATCTAAAAGTACAACCATAACATAATCTTTTCAAAAGGTGGGATTCAATATGACAATGGTCATTTTCATAACTTATAATAATATTAATAGGCAGTTTAGATATGAATTTTATTAGAGAATCAATGAAGTATTTGTATAATGTGTATAATAAATTATTTATTTGGCTCAATATGAATTAAAAATTAAACATTTAGGATAAAATATTACTAATTTCTCAAACACAATGCACTTATGCTATCTAGAATAACCATTCGAGTGCCAGAGATAATAAACATCTGATATCCTACTCAATCGAACACTTTTAAATCTCATTATACACCTTGTATAGATATTTCATTGATTCATATACTTCCTGTTTAGATATATATCAAAACCTATGACATCCTAGAATTTACCTACTTTTTTTGTGTCAAATATTAAATTAAGGCAAAGAGACTCTATTTCGTGTTGTTATTTACTAACATGTCAATATTACAATCAATCACCCACACCCACTGCTGTTGAGGGATAACAGGTACCAAAAAAAGTTATTCATACACTAAAATCAGTTATTAATATATTTGTATATAAATATATATAATTTAATTTATTTTTAATATATATTTATATTTTAATATATATTTTATACTTATAATTAATTTTAGTGATTAATTTTAATGTATATATA
>NC_029777.3:12710702-12712152 GCF_000817695.3 Arachis duranensis | reverse complement strand
TAGACAGAAATGTTTAAAAACATTAAAAATCTATATATTCATTAATATATAAAATAATATAGTAGATTTTTAACTTTAAAAATGATAAATTAATTTTAAAATATCATTCTAAAGACTTATAAAAATATCTAAAAGTATAACCATAATGATTCTGGTCGGATATTCAATATGACACAATCGTCATTTTCATACCATATGATCAATATTAGTAGGCAGTTTAGATATCAAATCTCAAATTTAGGCAAGGAGTTTCTACTTCCTTAACTGTTGTTGTTATTTATTAATAACATGTCAATATTACATTCAATCATCCACACCCACTGCAGTTGAGGGATAAGCACCGTAAAATACTAAAATTGGCCATTTCGTTATATCTTACAGCTTGGAGTAAAAGATTGAAATCCATGCATGCAATTAATGCCACAAGCCACAAACAAGAAACTCTTATTATCTCTTGTTATAAAATGAAAACCCTTTCTCTTTATTCAAACATCTCTTACTAATAATTCAAACCTAACATACACCACCATGGCAATGGCAAAATCCAAAACCCTCTTCTCTATCTTCTTCATTCCCCTCCTCTTCTCCACCCTTATCACCGCCAGAGACCCTCGTTTCGATCGAAGCCTGTCTCCAAAATCACTGGGCCTCCGCAAGGAGAAGCTTAGCCACCTCCACTTTTACTTCCACGACATTCTCAGCGGCCAAAACCCCACCGCCGTTAGGGTGGCCCAAGCTGCAATGACGGCCACGTCCCCCACAGTATTCGGAGCTGTAATGATGGCCGATGACCCCTTAACCGTTGGGCCTGAGCCCAACTCGAAGGTCATAGGAAAAGCCCAGGGGATTTATGCGTCCGCGTCACAAAATGATCTGGGGCTATTGATGGTCACTACAAGAAATAAGGGGTTTAGCCACGAAAAAAATTGTGGCTAAACTCTAAGATAACCGTAGCAACTATACATTGGCCACGAAAGAATATTTGTGGCTAATCGGGGGTTGCATTTTTAATTTGCCACGATTTTAGCATTATTAGCCACAATTTTAAACATCGTGGAGACCTTCAAAGAGCCACAATTTGTATATCATTGTCCACGCATAATGCCGTGGCTAAATAAAAATAATTAAATAAAAAAGTATAATTCTACTACACTTCATCCATAGTTAATTTGTGCAGGCCGGATTTTTCAGCCACATTTTTTGTGTGGCTAATGTTGGATTATTTAATCACACTATTTTTGTGGCTAACTCACTATCTTTTTCACATACAATTCAGGACTAATTTGTACTAATTTGCTCTAATTGAATAATTTTATTAAATTAAAATTATATTTATATATATTACATTAATAACAAAAATCAAACTTTTTAAATATATAATATCTAACATTTTTCCATAAAAAAATACTAATAAGAATTCAGTATAATAATAATAATAATAATAATAATA
>NC_029777.3:12677641-12710277 GCF_000817695.3 Arachis duranensis | reverse complement strand
TACACCCAGAAATCGTATCAATAAATTTACGTCATTATCTCGATTTTGTCCATGCCCATCAAGTTCCATAATGTCTTTTTCATCCATTTTCAAATGCCAAACTTGAATTGTCGTCCTTTCGACAGTTGTAATTTCTCCCATAGAAGTGTCTGCAATGAATATAAAATTGAATAAAAAAAATAAACTAAATATTAGAATTCAAAAAATCACGTAAAAAAAATTGAAATTTCATATACCTTTGACATTCACAACTAAAGGATCATTATAATCTTTTCTGGTAGGTACAGTTGGTTGAGACTTATTTCACCCAAACCTTCTGCAAATTCTTCATTGTTGTTGATATTCTGTGTTATCGTAGTTCTGCTAAAAGGGTCTCTTTTGAATTATTATGTTTTTGCTTCACGAAAAAATCTACTAAAAAAACTAACAAATAACAAAGAAAAAATTGGTATTTTGAGTTTGGAGGATACCCTGTCATATGATAGGGTTCATATAGTGTGGTTAAAGAGAGTGCTTTTAAGGTGCTGCAGAAAAGTAGGAGTTAAAAGACAACGTGAATGATGGGAAGTTATATTAAAATTTGTCCGTGATTATTTTAACTTTCCGCCAAAAACTACTTCAGAAGTTAAGCGCATATTAAAATTTTAAATTTTAAAAATTCAGCTTGACCAATGTTATTTAAATTGTCTTTTAACTTTCTTTAATCTTAAGAATATTTCTTTCATCCTACTGTTTATTATCAACTAAATATACCTTAAATTATTTTATTTTTAATACAATAGTTATTTATTTATTTTTTAATGATCAAATATAATAAAAAATTTAAATTTAAATTTTGATTTTGTAATATTTTTATCTTTAATTTTTATTACAATAACAATAAATAACCAAAAAACTACTTTAATAAATATATGACCATCACAATCTCTCATTTCATGCAGTTGATAGTTGATGATTTAAACAATATACTATTATTTAATTATTTACCTATTATACATGAAACAATATAATAAGAGTTATACATTAAGTAAATTTTGTAAATATTTTTACCTGAAAATTTTAATGTTTAATAAATTTTAATTACTAAATTAGTTACTAAAATTTTATTACATTAGACAAATTAATTATCAGATAAAATTGTTATAAGAAATTTTATAAATTAATTTCTTTGTTACTTAATAAAATTTCAAACTTTTATACAAGTGACTCATAAATTAATTAGTATTAATTTTTTTATAACTGAAAATAATTGTAAAATAATTAATTAATGGAATATACCAATTAAATAATAGTAAAAATAAAAAATTTAATTCATAATTTCACAAAATAATTTTTAAAAAGATAATTATACATATAATAAGAGTACAGTACTCACAAAAATATATAATATGTACTAAACCATATAAATAAAGACTAATTTTTTTTAACTTATTCTCATTTTTTAAAATTTAAAAAATGATAAATAATTTATTTTTAATAAAAACTAAAAAATTTTTTATACTTACAAATTATTGAACTTTTTATTATCTATTCAAATTATATTATTTTAGTTAAATAAATTTTATCTTTATAATTAACTCAAATATTAGAATAGCGGTGTTAAACTTTGCATTCATGGAAGGGAAGTACAATGGGAGCACAGTGAGTTTGTTGGGGAGGAATGCGGTGTTTTCCGGCGTGAGGGAGATGTCGATCGTGGGAGGGAGCGGGGTATTCCGATTTGCACGTGGATACGCTCAGGCCAAGACTTTCTGGCTTAACACCACCTCCGGCGATGCTATTGTCGAATATAATGTCTACGTTTTGCATTATTAAATAAAAATAAGTCCACATACACTAACGGGCTAGACTTCAAATAACAAAATTTTTTTATATTTATGTAAAAGTCGTGAATTCGAATTTACCTATCTTTAAACTTTCATGGAATAAGAGAGTTGTATGTGAATGGAAAGGAGAAAAAGAAAATTTGATGTAGAAGATGATTATTTGTAAAAGGTGGTTACAATGGCTATGCTTCCAATAATGTGGTTATAAGTAAGATGTGATTACTGAACATGCTACTTATTAATAATAAAAGTGTCAAGTTAATTAAGCTAAAAGAACCCTTTTCCTTTCCAAAATTCTTAATTTTAATTTTCTAATTCCTTTTTAGTACTCTTCTGTTTTAATTTTACTCTAATCTGATTTTTTTTTTTAATTTACAAATTGGGTTAATATTTTAATTTGGTTCTGTCATATATACAAATTAGTAAATGGACATAGATTAAAAGAAGAAAGGGAAAATATTGACTGTTCTAAGTACAATTTTGTTATCCGTAATTTCGTACAAGCATTATTTATCACTTATATTGTATAATTGTTGTATCTCTAATCTAAATTGTATGTAATGTGTATATGAGACCTAATCTAACTCAAACACACTAATAAGTTAACAAAAATCACTCAAAGACGTTTAAAATAACTTTTTTTAAACAGGTTAAAAAATTTTTTTTAACAATTAAAATTATATATATATATATATAATCAATTAAATTATGTTATTTTTATTAAAATTAGATTAGACAAATCGATTTGACTGAAAATCGATAAATTAGTTCACCGATTTATTCAGTTTAATTTTGACAAAAATAATACAATTTAATTGATTACATATGTTAAATTTTAATTACTAAAAATATATTTAATAAAAGATGTTTTAGGTATCTTTATATGAGTGACTCCCTAAATTAATAATCAGTACTTAAAAAAATTGAAATAAATACATCTAAATAGATTTAGTGTCTTTTTAAAATTAAATACACATTTAAAATATAAGCTAAATAAAACTGAAATTTAAAATTTAAAATTTCTAATTTCTATTTCAGTTTTAGTATTTTTAATTATTAACTGATTATCATTTAAATATACATTTAAAAATTAAATTCAGTAAAATTTAAGATTTTAATTTTAAAATTCAAAAAATAAATTTTAAGGGTTTTAATTATTGACCCGCACATATGAAATTTCTAAAAGAGATCATATTTTGAACTAATATGTTAGATATACTTTTATTGAATAAGATGAAAAAAATCTAGCTTAATTATTCATTTTAATAATTTTTAAAATGTTAATAAAAAATAAAAAATATTAGATACGTTTTTATCGAATAAGATATAAAAATTAGTTTTATTTTTAACGTTTAAATTTAAATTTTAGATTTATGATTTTGAATGTGTTTTAAACATATTTTGTATATAAGTCAATAATTTTAGATGTGTAATAATTGAAAAAATAACCAATTTTTACAAATATACATTTTAATAATTTTAAAAGTGTTAATATTCAAATAAGTAACGATAAAATCCAACAAATAATTAAAAAATAAGAAATATTAGATGAGGTTTTATCGAATAAGATATAAAAAATTAATTTTATATTTAATGTTTAAATTTAAATTTCTGATTTATAATTTTGGATGTGTTTTAAAAATATTTTATGTATCACTTAGTAATTTTAGATGTGTTACAATTGAAAAAAAAATGAATTTTTACTAACATACATTTTAATAATTTTAAAAGCGTTAATATTTAAATAAGTAACGAAAAAATCTAAATATTAAAAAAAGAGAAATATTAGATGAATTTTTATCGAATAACATATAAAAAATTAATTTTATTTTTAATGTTTAAATTTAAATCTTAGATTTATGATTTTTGATGTGTTTCAAAAATATTTTCTATTTAATTTAATAATTTTAGATGTGTTATAATTGAAGAAAAAATTAATTTTTACCAATATACATTTAAATAATTTTAAAAGTATTAATGTTCAAATAAGTAATGAAAAAATCCAACTAATAATAAAAAAAGTTTGTTGAAAATTATATGATGAGTTTGGAGAACTCTAAATTTAATTTGATAATGAACAAATATTATTAAAACAATAAATCACAAAATTATTAATTGGATCTTAATTCATACTTGCTTAATTAATAATTTTGTTTGTGCAGGTTTTTGTTGGACCGAAAAGAAAAGAAAAGAACATAAGTCCAATGAAATCAAAATTCCAGCCTTGTGCAATATTGTCATATGAATGTTGGCTGAAGTGTTTTATTAGTTGGGCCAGTTTGAACTGTTATTGCTACAAGCCCAATTAAAATCTTTGCCAAATAGACCAAAGCTTGGTCCGAAATCATTAAGCAAAGAAAGCAAAGTTCCACTGCTTCCAACGGATCCCATTTTTCAAGTTGTGATTGATTTCAAATTCAATTGACTTGAATTAACTTGCATTGAAAATATGAGAGAGGTTTAGCACTTGATTTGATGGACATCATCAATGCTACACGCTATCTATAGCAACGGAAGTGGAAAACTTAATTTACTTTATCACATTCATTATTCAAGTTTCTCTTTTTTCACTCTCATCTCTCTTCTTCTTCGGTCATATCACAGAGGAAACCATGGAAGCTATGCCTAGCTACCGAAAGGAAGAAGAAACAAGCAACAAGACCATTGTAATGATGGCAAGAAAAAGAAAACAAAAAGTATGTTGTGGCTGAGATATTCACCAAGAATGGTAAGATTTGGTGAAGTAACCTTAAGCTCTTCATACCTAAAAATGGATGAAGAAGATTTCGGTCAGTAATGAGAAGATCCTTAGAGGGATGGCTTGTCTCTGACTTTACTCAACCACCACAGGAGGTAGCTACAGTGGCTACGTGATGGAGGAGGCAAAAGTTGGAGCAGGAGAAGCTGTCATGCATCATGAAGCATCAAGAGCTAGGAGTCCTTCTTGGAGTGCAAGGCAAGATGGATGGCTTGGATTGATAATTATTGATGACCAAGGAAGAACTAGAGGTAATTGCATGTTGGTTAATGCATTCGGTTTCCTCTCCTCTCTCTCTGGCCGAACCGGTTTTGCTTGAAGAAGAAGAAGTTTAGCTTGGTTTTTGGTTTCAACCATGGAGGCTTCTTCTTTTATAAATAAGGGAGAACAACCAGGACTCGAAGTAAGGAGTGAGAGTGCAAGGCACAATGTTCACATAGCTACCTAAGCTAACAGAAGTTTTTCTCTTTCAATGTAATCTGTTTTGAATTTTTTTTGTTTAATTTTATCTGTCTTGAGTCTCATGAAAAAAGGCAAACAGTGAGACTTGTAAGAAAAAGCCATAGAGCAAAAAGTGGCAAAGTGTGCAAAATTAAAAGAAAAAGCCATAGATGTCTTTAGAGGTCATTTGTACATCTATGTTGTGTTTCATGATTCTATGAGAATCCCCTTACAAGTTGGGTTAGCACTTAGCAGTTGAAAGCTTGGCTGTAACCAAGTCAAGTTCAGGATTGGGTTTAGACTCTGGACTTGTCCCGGATAGGAAGGGTAGTTCCTAGGGAGAATTGGTGTTTGTAATCAAAGATAATTATAATGAAATTCCATTATTGTTGTGATGGAGACTAGATGTAGGCTACATTGCACTTAACAGCTGAACCAGGATATATCTTGGTGTAATTCTCTCTCTTCTACTCCATTTCTGTTTCTGCTGCACAGGAGATAAAACTGAAAAATATCTCGTGCCAGGTTACGAGATAAAAAGAAAAAGTCTCGTGGTTGGGTACGAGACAAAAATAAAAAAGTCTCAAGAAGTTGTTTCAAAGACCAGCAATTGTTATTAAGTGAAAAAAGGGGCTAAGATTCAACCCCCCTTCTCTTAGCCACTTTAAAACCATCACTATAAATCTTTATTAAATTTTTATTTGTTATCTTTTTTCTCCCGAATACCTATAATTGTTCCTTTATTTATCTTTAATTTGGTCTAATTATTTTATATTGGTGGCCTTCTCTAATCATCTTAGAGATAAAGATTAAAAAAATAAAAGAAAAAAAGAAAAAAGAAAGTAAAGAAGAAGAAAAGAATATTGATGCATATACTAATTATTGTTTAATTCAAATGTTGATATAATCTTAGTAAAATTTCATTCGACAATGATAATGAATAAGTTTTGAGTTAGTATGCAAGTCACTCAAAATAGGAATAAAATAGTACTGACTCATCTAATAATAAAATATTAAACATAAAATAATAAATTTACCTATAGAGGAGTAATACTCCTATAAAAAAAATTGTGAAGAACAAGAGAGAGAAAAAAAGAAATTATGAAAGAGAAAGGGAAACGTACAAAAAAATAAAAAATAATAAAAAATAATTACTTTATAAAATGAGTAGAAAATTAAAAAAATTTGAATATTTAAAATTTAAATTAATTTTAATTATCACCATGTATAGTTATAAACTAGGAATATATTTTAATTAAAATTTAATTAAATAATTTTATTTAAATTAAAAGAGTGATTGAAGGCTGAATTTTAAAGAACACATAGTATTTTTTTCCATTAATAATTGTTCACTTTCACAAATGGTAATAAATCCATGTCTCAAACACAATAACAACAAAATATTTTATATTCTTTTAATAAGAGAAGTAATGACCATTATAGTGAGAACCGTAGCAACAAATTAGAGATAGTTAAAGTTACTTATTAATTAAGACTCAAGATTAATTGGCTAACATCTTGATATGTTCGGTTAGTTGTAATGATTCTGTTATAACAGAATTACTTTAGAGCTTCTGTAAATAGCTCTCTGTGTATTTGGGTAAACAATACAATTCAGTATACCATGATGCTATAGTTGCATTTCATTCTATTATTCTCTCCCGAACCCTTCCACCTTCAGACTAAATATGAAAAAATCATATCAGTAAACATGTTTATTTTAACACTTTTTTTTTTTATTTTACGAAATAATATAAACGTATAAATCAGATGAAGCATATTAATAAACATTAAACAAAATATGAATAATAGATATAATAATAATTCTATTTCATTTAAAATAAACATGTCACACGAAAACATGCATGTATATTCAAAACTAATAATTATTTAAAAAAGGAAAAAACTTAAATACCATCATTTTTAATTTATACAGGCTAATACTTTTAATCAATAATCTAACACCTTTAATTTAATAGTTTAATTCTATATTTTGAATTTATATTTTTAAATATTGTTAACTGGCCAAAAACATTAAATAGCATTACCCTTTAGAAAATATTAATCCACATATATTCCAATAAAAAAAATTAATCCACATAAAAACAAAGTCATGGATGCATGTATGTAACATACATATTGATTTTTTAATTGTTAAAAAAAATCTCATATAACAATAAATATGCTATAACTAACAGTCAGTCTAAACATGAAAAATCCTTATTAAGTAGACACGCATATTAATTATTAAACTAAATATGGACAACCATTTATTTTATTTATTTGTTACTTTATCACTTTTTGAGGCTTTAGCTAGCCTTTAGGTTCTTAGAATCTTAGTTGGGTTTTTTTCTTTAACGAAATGAGCAAGGTATATTTACGCTTTTTAATTTCGATATTTAATTTATGTTAATATTTTTTAATAATGTGTAAAATTTGGTGGATTTTTTTTTATATGCACATCACAAAATTGACATTTTAATTTGTGAATTTTAATTTTTTAATTTTTAAAATATAAAATTTATTTTTTGATTTGTGAATTAACACAAAATTTATCTTTCAATTTGTGAACTTTTTCACAAATTTAACCTTCTAATTTATATTTTAATATTAAAAAAATTAAATATACAAATAAAATTCTTTCATTTATAATTACTTTCGTACTAAATTAAATACACCATTTTTTTATAATCGAAAATAATACAACAATAAATTTTAGGAAAACAGACATATATTTACTGATTTTCTTGGCAAACGTGTTCACTGGTATGTAGACTGTAGTTACTAAAAAAATAAACAAAAAAAAAAGAGAAGGAAATTCTGGAAACAAAAAAGAAGCGAGTCAATAAAGTTTGGATCTCCATTTACAAGGAAATCACAATGTTCACATTGTCACAGTAGAACTGTACCGTATAAATCACTATAAATACATGCAATCCTTTACCTTGTCTTCTCACAACACACAAATCACAAGTCACACCCATTATTATTATTATTATTATAATATTAATAACAATTAACAACCATCACCATCACCATGGCTAAAACCTTAACCTTCTTCTCCACACTCACCGTCCTCTTCTTCCTCTTCTCGTCCTATGTAACAGCCAAACAACCTCGCTTCTATCGAACCATCTCTCCCACATCTCTGGGCCTCCGCAAAGAGAAGCTCAGCCACCTCCATTTCTATTTCCACGACATTGTCAGCGGCCCAAAGCCCACCGCCATAAGGGTGGCCGAGGCCCAAGTGACAAAGCATTCCCCCACCCTCTTCGGAGCGGTGGTCATGATCGACGACCCCTTGACAGTGGGGCCCGAGCCCAGCTCCAAGCTGGTGGGAAAAGCCCAGGGAATCTACGCCTCTGCTTCGCAGAACGACATGGGGTTGCTGATGGTGATGAACTTGGAGTTCTCGGAAGACAAATACAATGGCAGCACGCTAAGCTTGCTTGGTCGGAACGCGGTGCTTCACACCATCAGGGAGATGCCCATCGTTGGTGGCAGCGGGCTTTTCCGATTCGCCCATGGCTATGCTCAGGCCAAAACTCACTGGATCAATATCACTTCAGGGGACGCCATTGTCGAGTACAATGTCTACGTGTTCCATTATTGACCCTTCCATTTTCTTTGCTTCTTTCGGTGTAAAGAACAGAACAACTTTCGCTACTTGCCTTCTTCTTTGGGATAAGAGATTCTATTTATTATATTCTGTCCTTTTTGTTCTTTCTTCTTTTTCTTTTTACTTTTTAAGTTTATTCAATTTGCTGTTGCCTTTTAATTGACTCATCATCAATTAGGTCTGAAATAATTGTTTTGTATCAATCTAATGTAACATTGCATGGTCTAATAGTGTTGTATAAGATATTTATCCCTTTCATTATTGGATGTTAAATCAGAATCACTTTAAATATGGTACACACACTGTTCAACTGAAAATAACCAAACCACGATAAAGTGATATAAGAATAAAAGAGACTTTGTCTTGGTGCCCAATATATATATAATTCCATAGCAATTTCTATATAGTTGTTGTCCACTACTCTTTGTGGCCATATATAACTTCTTTAATTACTTTGAAACTAATGTTACTTGTATTTATAGACCCGCGACTTTAAGGTGAGAATGCAACAATGGAACCTAGACCTTAATCTTTGGTTACCCACGGTATCCCCCAATCTGACAGGTCAAAAACTAATCCGTTGCGGATCGGAACTCCATTTAAGGGTCTACTGTTGACCAATGCGAAATTCGAACTCCCGACACTTAATTAAGCGAACGAGTGAACTGACCACTCGAGCATACTTCCCTTAAATTTGTTTAATTTATTTATCTGAAAAGAAGTTAATTGGGCTGTTGGTCCATACTGGATTAGCTAATTTCGCACTTTCGCTGCAACACAGTTTGTCAAGGAATTAATGGATTAGTAAACTCCCTCCCACATCACATTGTTGAGTGTTGAGTGGTTGGAATTTAAAACAAGAATCATCATGGAAAGACTTTTTCACCGTGCTCTGTCTCAGATTCAATTACGTTATTTTTGTAATTTTAAAAGTTATTTTATGTATTGTTAAATTTAAAGAATTTAAATTGAATCAAATAAAATATAGTTTATGAACGGTGGAGCACGGGATGGTTCAGAACTAGAAGTCAAAGTACCAAATTATGATTCACAAGTCACAACCATGAGGTACATGCTTCCTCAAAAGTAATAAACATTAGTTATTGGAGCCATAATAAAAAAAAGTCAAGGTCGTTGCATATGTAACACAAGTACTACTCGGAAAAATTAGAACCTATAAGGGAGCATTGCGCTGCTGCACTATGACCATCTTTATAACACTGGGATTGTAAAAAGTGTCTTTTATTTATAAAATTTAAAAATACAAAAATAATCCGATTTTATTTTATCTTTAATTTTAGATAAAGTGTCTTTATTTTATTTTCATGTTACTGATTTATACAATCTTTTATCACATCACATATTCACATGTCCTTTTTGCTTTTATATTATTAGAAGAATATTGGGGGATTGACATACAATTTTAACCAACATTAAGTTAACTTTTCACTTTTTTAAACTAAAATATTCGGCTCCTAATATTTTCAACCTCATGAATAGTGCGTGGCAGGGGCATGTACCAATGGACCATTGAAATGGTGGGTAGCATGATGAAGAAGTACTTTGTACATACATGAATAATATAATGGAGTGTGCTTTCGAATATTCAATTATGTTCATGGTTAGTGCGTGCCTGTTCAATTCAGTGTTTTACTCCATATGAAGCATTGAACAATGAAGACACCAAAATAAAAAGATTTTTTTTTCAAGATATTTTTTAATTTGACAAGTTAAGTATTAAGAATTAATCTACCGTGAATTTAAAGTTTTTTTAAGGGTTTGATATTGGTCAATGGATTATTTTATGTATAATATGAATTTATTCTTCAGCACTTATTTAAACTACTAGACCAACTTAAATTGGTTAAATTTTTTTTTGACAATAAATATTATTTCTTTTAATTAAGTTTCATAAGTTTTTTTCTTTGGGTCATGTTTTGTATGGTTTTGGACTTTATGCCACTTCTATTTCTTTTCTATCTGTTGGGTATATCTTGATATTTGGGTCATAGTAAAAGCCCAAGAAATTTGGGGTAAGACCCTGTCTTTAACACCTGCTCTCCCCTCCTCCCCCAGCCCTTCCACACTACCAAAAAAAAAAACACTTTGGGAACGTTAAACCATTCAACTGTTTAATGTAATAAATAAATATATGATTGGCCAATGAGCCTTAGTTCAAGTGACACAAGTTTCTTTTTCTACTATCGAGACGATATCATATGTGTGTGATTGTAGTGTGTATGAGTGTGTAACCTAAAATTGAGAATTATCAAATTCATCTACTAAAAAATAAATAAATAAATAAATATATGATTGAACAATTATTTTGGCCTCCTAAAAATATTCCATTTTTTAAGAAAATAAATGACATTTGGTATTCCAAAATATAGGATATACTCAAAAAATAATCTAAATATAAAGTTTCGATGCATTTTTTGCAAACTTAGTTAAAAGAATAATATATTTTCACCTTCTAAATTTGATGAGTTTAGGTTAACTGAAATTATTTTGGATTTTTTTATGTGAATGGAAAAAATTTAAAAGAAAGTTGAAATTAAAAAGAGCTTTAGAGATCGAATTTAAAAAAAAATGTATATATATCTCCTCTAAAAAAAAATTAGATCAAATATATGGGATCTCCACCATTTATTATAAAAATGGAATATTTTGTTAAATTAAAATTATTTTAAAAATCAAAATGACATTTCTTTCTTTAAAATTTGTCAGAATTTAAATCTTTGAAGACAAAATAATAATGTCCTCTAAATATCTATCCTATTTATAATGATGCATTATATGTTTTTTTTTTGTTTCCTACGTATCCCTCAATCCGACAAGTTAAGGATTAATCCGTCGCGGTATTGAATTCCATTTAAAGGTTTATCGTTGGCCAATAGGTTGCAAAGGCGGGATTTGATGCATTATATGTTAACAGAGATAATCTCCCCACAAAAATAATCCAGTTTATTGAAGCCCTGTGTTTGCCCAAACCTTTTGGCTTTTTCTTTTAAACAGATTCCTCAAGAGGTTGACATATATACATGAATGGGACTGCCTACATATATTGTCTATCTTACATTATTTGAACAAATTATTAATCTGTGATGATAAACATTAGTCAAGTAAATTGAAATATAATCCAAGACTATGTGAGCTTTTTGATATGTGTACTATAGCTTCGGAAAAATTGGACCAGATAGTGGCAGAACGAAGGACATTTGGACCAGAAAAATATAGCATTGAACCAATAGTAGGTGTATCTCACTTTCTCTCTTTTTTTTCCCTTTTTCTTCGAGCACATGCATAAATTCAGATTTGTTAGCTTCATATTGATGTCCTTTATTAACTGCTACTATTCTATTATTAAGCAAAAATATTATTTATACATTAAAATTAGTTATCAAAATCAATCACCATATATTTTGTGTATAAATATATGTATTATTTAGTTTATTTCAATATATATTTTATATTCTAGCATGTATTTTATAGTAGTGACTAATTTTAATGTACACCTAATATAGTCGATTATTAAATATCATATAACTTATGAAGTAGAGACACTTCTTTAATTTGCCGAGCATGTATATCAGACACATTTCAGATACGACATTTATCGACACTCATCTGACATGCGTATTTTCTGTGTCAAACCGTTTCTTAATAAAAAATTAAAATTATTCTTAGAATATCCTTGGACACACCTGAATATCATTACATGTCAACGTGTCTAGTCTTATTCTTAACATGTATTCTTAAAATGAGTTTAGAAATAATATATATTATAAATTATTAAAATAAAAAATATTTTAAATATTTTATATAATTATAAAACATTAAAAATAATTAAAAAATTAATTTATATTTTAATATCAATAAAATATTAAAATATTATTACAATTTATCTAAAAAATATTTTATATTTTATATATATTCTATGTCCCTATATTTCATAAAAATTTCAAATTCGTATATCTGCATATCGCGTGTTATGTCGTATTCCATGTCCATGCATCATAACATATAACACATTCAAAATGTGACAGTTGTTGCTTTGTTGACAAGTCTTTTAAATTAGCTATGTTATATATATTCTGTTCTTCTATTCTTACCATCCTCACAATCTAAACCATATATACCTCCTCTCACATGTCGCTATCACTGCCGCAACAACCACAACCACCATCATCACCACCATATTTAAGATTTTCCAGTTCAATAGTTTCTGCCTTCTTATTACTAAGTCATATTTCATAGCCAGTAGTAGTGTTCAAGTTTCTGGCTTGTTATTATTAATTATTATCCATATATATCTGATATATATGGTGCGTGCAGAAAGTAGTTAATGAATAATATAAATTTCATCTCCTTAATTTTCTTTAGGTGGGTATCACATGAAAAATGATAGCGTCCACTATATACTGGACCAAAACATTTGCATTGACATGTTACGTTAATTCATAATTGATGGTCCAATTCATAAGAATACGAATAAGAGTACTTGCAAAACCATAAAGACCTACATCCAGCACCTCCTAAAATTGGGTAGCCCTCTTAATTGTTCTTCTTATTCAATACCTCCTTATATATATAGTACTACATTTATGTAATTATTGTCCTTTTTCAAATTAAGACTTTCAATTCAAAAACAATCTTCAACCAATGACATTGGATTCCAACCTCAAGTTATTACGTCACTATAATAACTTTTCATCAATCTAATCATTTAATTGCTGAATCTACTTCTAATCATTTTAGATTTATCATGGAGATTAGGATTTTGCTAGCAAATTAAATAATGTTGGTTACTGTAACTTAAACATTTAATAGTATAAAAATTTTATAAAAAAATTCTTTAATTACAATAAAAATATAAACTATATTAGGTGTATACTGTACTAAAACCAATTATTAGTGTAAAATACTCATTAAAATACAAAGGTTCAATTATTCTGGTCTTTATCGTTTTACCAAATTTATAATTAAGTTTTTATATTTTTTTCTTTCAATTTGATTCCTATACTGATTTTAATTTCGAAATTAAGTCTCTTTTCCGTATCAAAAACGTTAAAATTAACAAAATATTCATTTAAAAAAATAGATGGTCAAACATCTAACTAAATTTTTAATTATGAGTGCCTTCAATTTGTGAAAAATATTTCGTTAACTCTAATATTTTTTATACTAATAAAGATCTAATTATAAAATTAAAGATAATATATGAACTTAATTCAAAGAAAGAAAAATAAAAAATTTATTATAAATTTAATAAAATTATAAAAATTACTAGAATAATTAAACCAAATATAAAATACATATTAATTAAATATAAATTAAATTATACATATATTTATATAAAAATATACTATAGCTAATTTTAATGTTCAAAATTTGCATTTTGTAAAAATATATACATAATCAAATATGATCATAAACACTATATAAAATGGCGAGTTACCATATAAACGTCAACCTCGTCCACTTAAATAATACTGCCTTTTACTATTTTCCTTCTTGAATTATTATGTGCGTGGTCCATAAATAAATTAAATCATAATGTGTTTCAGTGTGTACTCTTCTCTGTGTCTTTAGTGGCCTTCATAAATCATAAACCGCATTGCACTCCATTGCAGCATGTAGGTTGATTCTCCATTCAATGAAGATAATTCTCTAACAATATGTTTTATTTATATTTTTAATACGATATTATTTTATTCTTTTAATAATTACTTCACAACTTACTAGATAGTGTATTTTTTCTTAAAATGATATAACTTTTAATATATGTATTAAATTTTTTTAACTAATTATTTATAAACATAGAGAATATTTTAAAATATAGTAATATAAAATAGAAATTAAAGACGCAACCCAAAATTAATAAGCCTATCTTTCTTTTTCATCTAGGTACATGTCTACATAATAAGCCAATATAAAATTAATATACGAATAGCTATACTCACTAGCATTTATATTGTAGGGTCTCCTATATATAGTTTAGATGAGAATATCTCCGCACTATTTTGACAATATATATACAAAATAAAATTTTATTTTTAATAGAAGAGAGTGTCATATATAATAAAGGAATGAAGCATGTTGCTTTCTTATATAAATGATTGAGATAAACCCAAATGGTGGCAAGACGCTAGGCACCAATTTTGTGAGCTTATTGGATGATTACATTTTTCAGTTGAAACCTAGTATAGCCATTACTCATTAATTTGCTTTCGTTGTTTTGGTCAATATAATACTCAATAAACAATACACATTAATTAGTTAGGGCCGTATTCAACTATACATGTGTGCTTGTTGGGCTTAAAATATGTCAAAAACAAGGAATATGAGCCCACCATGTTTACATAAGATTACAAATATGAGCCCACTTTCCACAAGTTTGAAGTTTGAAGCATATATATGATGATGTAGCTGAATTCCAGTTGGCCACTTGCTATACATTATCATTCAAATTAACAAAAGATTAAGAGTTTAATTGATAATATAAATAGATTTACAAAAATGTTTGGTACCAGTGAAAATTAGCCAAAACAGTTAAAACTTATTTTATTTAGTATTTATTAATTATTGTTAGAATTAATAAATGTTAAATAAGATAATTTTTTTTCTCTCTAAAATTATATGAGTATGACACAATTTTCTTTCTTAAAATATCATTCATTATATATAATTCATAAAGAATATACTTTATATAATAGCTGATACTTGAACTCCTGACTTTTTGTTTGAACATAAAATACTTACTATCTTGATTAACATTAAATTGGTTTTTAGGATAAATTACCAAATTAATATTAAAAAATTTACACTACTGACAAAAATAATTCTAATAGATATGAATAACAAATAAATTCTTAAAAAATTTAAAAACAGAAAAATACTATATATTAAATATATATTAAAAAATACTTTAGAAATAATTTTTTATAAATATTATTAAAAAATAAGATATTTTTATTATTAAAATTTAATAATTTTATTTTAGAAATTAAAATTTACTTAAATTTTTATGTGCACTTTCTAAATAATTATTTAAATATCAACACAAAAACTCGACTATGTATTGTAGAAGTCCCCTTATTATTCTTATTATTATTTTGTATGAGTACATACATTATATTGTCAAATATTTCAATGCATTATAAATTTTGCCCGTGTCATTCCATTTTTTTAAGGAACCAGAGAATCCAACCTATGTGAATTGTCTGATAAAAATGAACAATTGTCGCAATACGTTTTATTCTTATACAATGGCTGTTAAAGATTAATTAGAATTATTTATATATTTTTTATTGACTTAAATTTTTTAAAAAATTATTAAAATATATTATGTGTCTTTTCATATCTATTTAAACTTTGAAAGAAATAGTTTTGTCACAAGGTTAAATTTCTAAGCATAGAGTTGTACCTTGTCACATCTCTTGTTTGTTGTATTCCATTTTTCTCATGTAATGCATATGGCTCTGAATAGAAATGTACACATTTGATTACTAATCATCATTTCCGTTCATATCTGATCAAGACTCAAGAGGTATATATGTTGAGTGTTGAAAGGTTCCGATCCGTATATATTGTAAAACAAAAATGTTATTTGTATACCAAAATTAGTTATTAAAATCAGTCACCAATATATTCGTGTATAAATATATGTGTGGTTTAATTTATTTTCAATGTGTATTTATATTTCAACATATATTTTATACTGTGGCTAATTTTAATGTACATGTAGCATTACTCATTGTAGAAAATGTTGAAAAATAAAATTTGAACACACCTGCTTTTTATTTATTGGCTTGTCACAAACTAATGTTATCCATACTATAACCGAAACAAGAAGTGGTCTTTCAATTCATGTCAAAAAATCAAAACATTTTAAATAAAAATCGTCAATATACACAAAGTACTAGACTAACATACTAATAAATGTTGATGTATGCTTTATTTATTGCAGGAAAACAAACGTCAGAAATGTAATTATCTTTCCCCTTTTGGAACCAACAAGCTATAATAGCAGAGGCACATTTCAAATTACAAGTTTAACTAATAAATTCCAAACAAGAATAGTCTCCTTTCATTTCTCAGGAAAAATTAAGAAACACCAAAAAATATTTGAACCAGGTGATGGATCAACTTTAACAATTAACATACGAGTGATTGATTTCCTTTCATTTTAATTTCTTCCGAATTTAATTTAATTTAATTTTATACAAAACAAAAATATCATAAGTTGGGTAGTATCCATTGTTGTCATATTAATATCTACATACTCTGAATTGTTGTGCTGCAAAATGATAACACATGATTAAAGTAGACAGTGTTCGATGAGTACTAATAATCATTAACACTGAATTATTGTTAAAGAGAACATGCCCTCCATCAGAAATCTTTTCCCATATAAGGAATCTTATTCAATTCCATACACTCACAACCTAAAAAACTAAGCCACCTAATTTTTCTCTCTCTTTCTATGTAAATCAGAGACAAAAGCAAAGGCTGCAGCAGAAGTTACAATGAGAAAAAAAAAAGAATAAAAAAAATGGCTGTGTATGTGTATGTGCAACCCTAATTGAAAAGAAAAGAAAAGAAAAAAAATGCATGATGAGAGCCCCAATAACTATATATGTGTTCCTTAAAGTCTTTGAAGGAAAAGGAAGACACATCCTTTTCTTGGGGGTTGGTTTTGCTATTTTAAAGTCAAGTAAGCCCCATTGGTACCACAGCCTCTGAATGATGAGTTTTGTGTCTGCAAACAAGGCATAAATAAGTGACCCATCCCTTCCCTAGTTGTGGGACATACATATATATACATATGCTCGTCAGAGAGACTCATATGCAGTTGTCTTTAATTATATAAAATTGGTAATCGAAAATTCTTAAATAATTTAATATATTTAACTAAATTGATATTCAACTATTGATTAATTTTACATAGAAATAACTGAACTGCATGTGAATTTTTCTTACACGAATATGTGACGTTGTTGATTCTCATAAGCTTACTATAATTAGTATATACCTTACTTAATTAAATTACTTTATTTTTTGAATTGAACCATCATCACCCCTAATTATTGCCATGTGTTACATAATCTAATTGTTCCAATTCCAATTCTAAATCTGGGTCCTCCTCCATGTATATATAACAATTAATATGATTTCAAATATATATTTGTTGTAACATAGGAACATTTTTATATTTCAGGTCAACCTAAATTGACTGCAATGGACACCAGAGAAGAAGCATTGGTATGTTCTTGCGGAATATGTTCCTTGTTTATTCTACTTGTTGATTTGTTTTAGAGAGAGGGGAGGGGCAAAGAGAAAAATAAAAGGGAGAATGTGTGTATGCGTGTTTATTGGCAATTGATATAAGCCTATATTGTCTCCTAAGCCCTAGGTGCCTACTAAAATCAGCTTCAAACTTTTCTCAGATGCTCTCACAACATGACAAAAATACAATGCAATCTGATATTCCAGTCTTATGGATCATAGTTTTTTTCTATATAACACTCATGTAGTGAGATTTGAGATGTAAACACTATTTTAAATTATTATTATTATTATTTTGCATAATTTATATACTTGTTTATAATAATAAAATTTATATAAATGCATTTATACACATAAAAATGAGTCATACGATCAATCAAAATATCAAATTTATATGACATCTGGTAAGAATAAATATAAAAAATTAATTTTTAAATAACAAAAATATTAAAAAATTATCAAAATTTATTATTTTTGACAATCAATTAGTCATTAATGTTTAAAATATAGAATATTATTAAATTATTAGACTAAAAAAACTAAAAATATGAAATAAAGTATGTTGTTGAATTATTAGACTAAGAGAATTAGATTAAAGAAATTAAATTTATGACTAAATATTGATAAAAAATAATAAATTATGATGATCTTCTAATATTTTTTTTAATTAATCAATGTAACTTATTTTCTATTATAAAATTATATTTTAATCTTTATTTTTTGAAGACTTTAAAATTTAAAGTTAAAATTTAGAATTTAAAATTTTAAGTAAAAAATAATTTTAAAAAGTTGATTAATATTGACTAAAAATAATTAATGATTTAATTGAAGTCATATGATGTTAAAAACCTCTCCCGCATAAAAGACATAATATTAAGGGGATTGGCACACATTCACACACAAACACAGACACCTATCGTTTTCTATTCCAGATGATTGCACTGGAAACAAGTGACTGATGAGAACAAAAGAAGCGTATGAATGTATGGTATATATGTAGATAGATAGATAGATGTTGGAAGTTAATTTTGGACAGCTATGGTGTCAGCAAAAAAAATAATGTGATTATGTTGAGAAAAGAGAAATAAAATAAAATTATTGGCACTTTGTTATTATCTGCAAAATTATAGCAATCATGGAAACCGAACTTTATCAATTTACCTTTGTCTCAATTACATTGCACTGAATCAGAATTCAGAAACCCACCCTCTGTATCATCACCCCCACCACCTGTGATCTCTGGACCAATATTATCTTGGAAACTCACACGTGTGTTAGGACAAAATGTCCATGCCAACTTAACATTATCTTGTACTCTTCACACGTATGCACAATTTTAATTAACCAAACAAACAGTGGAAAATTAAACAAGAAACAAATGAAATTATTAAAACTCATTGATCTGGGAATTGTATCTACAATTCTACAACTTAGATTAACTAATAATGAAATAATAAAAAATATTAAGTGACCAATATTTTTTTTTTCAATTATATATCTATTTTTCTCATTTTTTTTCAGTAAATATATTGGTCTTAATATTCCCCTAAAACAACAATAATTAAGAAGGAATAATCCACATTCTTATATAAATATAATATAGAGTACGTCTCCGCAGGCTATATAAAAATGGATGATGACAGCATAATAATGATAATTAGTTATTGATAAAAATTTTGTTGGTGTATTATAAATGTTACAGATGAAGATCCAAGCTGACATGGTCACTAACGCTTGTTTTGGAGTCATAAACATACCCGTTTTGTGAACCATTATTATTATTGGGACTTAATTCCACCCTCGTTGCTCCTATTCTTGCGTTCACTTCTTCCCCTGCAAGCAAAGGAAACCCCCGTTCGCGCCCCAAGATAGGGTTGTTACTACCACCACCACCGTTAGGGATTCGCCACACGGACAAGGGGTTACCATTGATGGGTGGCTGTTGATGATGAGAAGAAGAAGGAGAAGAAGAAGAATATGATGACGAGGTTCCGTAGAACCTTCCGACGCCGGTGTTGTTGTGGCTACTGTTATTCCATGTAGGATAAGCAGCCATTGTTGGAGAAGAACCGAAAGATCCGAACCTGTAGTTCATGAATCCGTAAACTTGGTGGTGGCCTTCGGCGAGGGAACCGTGAACCATGGCTGACTGAAGGTGTTGTCGTTTCGCGTGTTGCCTCTCTCTCTTGTGTGCGTTTTGGTGTCCGCCGAGGGCTTGAGAAGTCGGAAAGTTTCTACAGCAGTAGTGGCATTCGAACCTCCGGCTACTCTCGCCGTTGTTGTTGTTGTTGTTATTATTCTCTAAGTTGTTGTTGCTGTTTTCGTTAGTGGTTGTGTCAGCGGATTCAGACTCTTGGACAGTAGAAATTGGCGAAGTGTCGCCAAATTCTATGCCGAAGAGTCTGATGCCCTTTTCTTTAGGGGGCGGAGCAGGGCGGATGAAGGGAAGCTGAGAGAAAGAGTCGACGTTCATGAAGTCGTGCGTCTCTCTCTCAGCTTTGTCCATGGAGAGAACAACTAACAATTGTAGGGTTTTTCAGGTGGTGTTTTAAGATAGATGCTATATTATTTTCAATTTCGAAAATTCTAGCAAAGTGTACGGATAATTTAGCAAGAAATTAAACTTAGTGTGGAAGAGGAGGCCAATTGAGTGGTGTTGAGAGAAGAAAATAGAGAAAATGGAGGGGAATTGAAGGACATAAAAGGGAGGGTGAAGGGGTAAGGGTATGGTGTGAGATGGTCCTATAAACGGAGGGGTGTGGGGTCTGTTGTGAGGACAATTGGGGGACTCATCCCATCTGAGAGTGAAACCTGACAAAGCCCACAAAGTCTCTGGGAAATGCCTTTGCCTTACCTAGCTACCTTCCGCATGCCACAAAAATTAAACAAAACATCTATCTATGCATGCTCATTATATTCCACACTTAATAATAATCAGCCACAACAATTTAATTAAATTCAACTCATCAATCTCTCTTCTTAAAACTATCATCACGTCAGGATCTCATATTATATTCGTTTGGAATTCAATGTATTAATATAGCATGTTCTAAATTATTAGATTTAGATCTTCTAAATTTTAAATTTTATTTTAGAGGATAAGGTGTAATTTTTCATTATTTATTTTATAAGTGGGATAAAAAAATGGAAGATATTTTGATAAAAACGTCTAAAACGTCTTTTTCAAAGATGTTTTTTAATAATTAAAATTTAACACATATAATTGATTAAATTCTGTTATTTTTGTTAAAATTAGACCAGACAAATTAATTTGACCGAAAAATAGTAAATCAAATTTTGAATCAGTCTAAATTATTATTATTTTTTATAAAAAATAATTACAAAACTCCTATTATAGAAAATGACTAAAATATTCTTATTATATATATTAATTTTAAAAATTCTAAATTTTAGCCGTTTTCTTTTTTGTTGTCGTAGGGTTAGGATTTAGAGTTTTTAAAATTATATATATAATAAGAGTATTTTAGTTATTTTTTTATAATAGGAATATTGTAGTTATTTTTTATAAAAAAATATTACTTTAGACTTATTCAAAATTTAATTTATTAATTTTTTTGCTAAACTAATTTGTCCAGTCTAATTTTAATAAGAATAACACAGTTTAATTAATTATATGTGTTAAATTTTAATTTTTAAAAAACATCTTTAAAAAAACAGACATTTTTGACATCTTTATCTAAGTGGCACCCAAAGAAAATATGAGAAAAAAATTATTCAATGGTGAAAGATCATATTTCATCCTCTCAAGTGAAAATTCAAAATTTAGAGGATTCAAATTCTTTTAAATTATTCATAATTTTCTTTTTACAAAAATACTTATAGATTTTTTACCAAAAAAGGTTCTTAGGTAAAAATAATTAACTTAAGTTCAGGACCTTTTAAAACATGTTTCGAATTTTCCCTACCTGTATCTACTTATATCAACTTTCATAGGGAAGTATTAGTATTACTGATACCCAATTATATTTAATTTGACTTAGTAGAAGTGTGTGTTGAGTTATAGATGAGCGTTATTGGCAATACAGAGATTTTGCATATTTATATTTTAGAATAAATTATTATTTGTGCTCATGAATGATCTAAAAGTAGTTAATAAATTTATAGAAAAAAAAACAAATAATTAACATTATAATAATGAAAAATAGACTCCCATCGATATATTATCCAAACATTAACAAAAATATTCAAAATTTTCAAACTATTTCTTCTAATTTAATTTAACTCAAAATTTTCAACCACAATTCTAATTTCCATCCAACCTATTTTAAATCTCTAATCTTTGATCACTATCCCGCCCCACCTATAGTCACTACAAAAAAATTATTTGTTTGTGGGAGATTTTTAGTTTTATTTGTGACAACCTATAAAGTCTCATTAAATATCTAACAAAAATTCAACTATTAAAAAATCCAAACAAAAAGAGCTAATGAGAAAACTATCTTTTGGCTCAAACTAATGAGATGAGAGAGATAGTCATGGTAATAAAAAAAAAGAAAACAAGAGATGTTCGAAATCCTAAAGTTTTTTTTGTCATCGTTGTTGCTATTGCTGTTATCACTATTGTCGTCGAGGTTCATTTTTTTTCACCACAACTATAAAGCTTCTGTGATAAAGTGAACATATCTTTTCTACTAACGTATCTCCAGTTCTGCTCGACACTCAGGTTACTGAGATCGAATAGAAAATCTACTCTCTCAATAATACATCTCTTGTTGATTCTTTTGTCAATATTTTTTGCATTTTTTTTTTCTTCTTCATTCCACTCATTCTCAAATTCTCTTTACCTTGTGTTTTTATACACTTTTTATTTGTTTTCCATTCTCAAATTCTTAATACTTTGCTATATAATTTAACATTCAATGTATAAATTTTATTTTCTCAAATCTGTAGAGCTTGAAAATCATGTTGCACAATGCAATTTAGGAATTTTGTACTTACAAGGTATTTTTTTTCTAAAGTAATTTTAAGGTTGAATTTCTAATTGTAGATACTGGATGAAGCATGTGTATGTTGTTCATAGTTTGTTGACTTCACTTGGCATACATACATTATGTATAAAAATTTATTTATTTACTAGTTCTAAAAACTTGTTAATTGTCAGCGAGTTGTTTCTTTATATTAAATCGACTAATTCATCACCTTTATTTTCTCTTGAAATCGAATGCACTATTTTGTTTTATTGATCTCTCTCCTTATCTCTATACGTTTCGAATTTGAAGTTTATTAGCTTTGAATTTTGTTTTATATATTGTGTTTAATTATATATTGTGGAAATTGACTGGATTGAATACAAGAGGCAAGTGAAGAAAGTCAAGCAATGGAATGATGAAGTATACTGATCAAGTTTAGTTGAAGATATATATCAACTCATGCTTTATGCTGAAGCAAAACTGTCATTACCCTTTCTCTGTATTCCGTAAATAAATTACCACCACCCTGTAGTTTTTTTCTTTCATGATTTGTTTTACCATGTTATGTAACAATTTCATTAGGAAAAGAAGCCTTAATTTTTTAGGGATGATGCAGTATAGACAAAATCCACACCTTCATATTTGTACCAATTTTATTTATTTAATAATTTAATTTGTTTTAATCCATATCATATAATTTCTTATGTATTTTTTTTAATGTTGGAATCTAGAGCAGTGAAATCTGAAGTTTTGAACCATACTTTTCTAAAAAAAAATTGAAAATGTTATTGGCGAAGATTTAAAACCATCATAAAAATCGATAAAAAAATTGTCACACAAAGGCAACACAAAATTTTTTAGAAAATTATTTAAAAACTGCCATTAAATGATATTTTGGAGATTTTATAAAACCGTCACAAATAAACTTATAAAACTTTTAATCTTCAAGGTTTCTAAAATTATTACAATCTTTTTTGTAGAATTTTAAACTGCTACAATCTAAAAAAAACTCACAAAATAACATGAATTTTATAGTGATTTACAATCCAAGAGAGATAATAAATGAGTCACTAGTGACCCACCAAAGGAAAAAAAATAGAGAACGATGCAAAGAGAAATAGAAATGAAAATTGAGAGGAAGAGAAAGGTGGCCCGAGGGAGGAAGATAGCTCGCTAATGGTGCAAATCCATCGAAGGCTGATGATAATAAAGCTAGTTTGTTGAGTAAATTGTCAAATTGGTCTGTGAAAGATCACATCTTTTATAAATTGATCTCCAAAAGATTAAATTATCAAAATCCTCATCAAAAGATTTAAAATTAATCACATTAGTCTCTCCGTTCATTCTATCACTAACGACGCTAATATTTGCTGAGATGTCACATTAGCTTGACATGTGAGCATTACACATGGCTAAACAATGGTTGCTCACAATATGTAAAGAAAACTATGTCAAATTAGTCCCAATAAACATAAACCCTAAATCCTTCTCCTCCATAAATGTCATTCTTGTTACAGCAACAAATTAGTTTCACTTCAAGAAATTCATCGAATACTGTTGAATTTACGAAAAAAAATCTATCGGTAATATGTTTATCGTCGAAATAAATCTGTTGGTATAATTTTGCTGATAATCGTTTACCGGCGAATTTTTTTTCTGCCACTAATTACCGGCCGATATTAATTTTTATCCCAATAAATCCGATGGTAATCTTAAATTTTATTTTTTTTAAATCTGTTTGAAAATTTAATATATAATTTTAAATATTCAATTTCAATAATTTTTCATAATAATTTGTCTATAATTTTTTCTTAAAAGTTCACAAATCAAAGTTTAAGAATAAAGAAGAAAAATAATAATTACTCGTGTATGGAAAAAAATAGTATTATAAACTTATACTCTAAATTCAAAAAGATGAACTTACATAAAGTTCGATATGAAAAATAAGATATCTCATGGTAGCTAAGTAAATTACATAGTTGAAACTCTTTAGACAATAAAATATTAAAAAAAATAATTATACAAATGGTATATTTATTTAATATTTCAAGTAATCTACTAACATGCATATGTACGTCTCTCAAATGGTATATCTATTTAAACTTATACAATTTTAGCAACTTACAAATTTAGTTGGAGATTTTGCATCATAAACCTACTGTCAAGAGACACATTTTCTGGACCTTCAATTACAATCTATAAACATAATCAACACACAAATTATAATTAAACAAACAAATTAAAGTTTATATATTCAAATGAGTAAATTGCAATAAATTTAGTAAAATTAACAACAATCAACTTAGCAAAATTAATTCAGATAATAATAAACTAAAAAAAATTAACAATAATCAACAATAAGTCAACAATTAACTTAAAAAATTAACAAGCTAAAATTAACTTAGAGAATTAACAACAATCAATATTAATTAACTCAAAAAATAATTAATTTAGACAACAATAAACTCAGAAAATTACCAATCATCCAAAACACCATCGACTCAAAACAAACCCTAAATTGCACCATACATAACCTAACATTATTTAATTTCTAATTACACTAAATTAATATAACAAATCTTGATCGCACACTTCATTAAAAAATTTAATCAATAATTTAATAAAAAACCTAACAAAATCCCAAATAGACAAACAAAAAATCTGAAAAAATACAAAAATTATAGAAAAATTACCTCTAATGGTGGCTGTAGAATGGTGGAAGTATGGTGGTGATAGGCATGCAACAATAAAACCTACAATGGTGGAGTTAGGGTATAGTAACATAACAAACAACCAAAAAGAAAAATGGACAACAACCTTACATTGGCACACGTGCGGTGGACCTCAGCCGCAGTGATAGCGACAAGGCGATGACCTCCAATCATAGAATGTGTTTTTTTGTTTGTGGTAAGTTCCTCCTCTCTCTCTCTCTCTCTCTCCCTCCCTCATTATGAATGTGTGAATCTGTCCTTTACTGAATGTTTAAATCTGAATCTGCAATTTGTGAATCTTACATTTGAATCTGCATTTTACTTATGTGCATGTCCTTATTGCATAATGTTTTGAATCTCCACTTTATTTATATGCATGTCCTTATTGCAAAATATTCATTTTTTATGTTTTATTTTAAATCGTTATCGGCTTTGGATTCTAATTGATGATGTTGGCATGTTGCAAAAGTTTATATATGTTGATTGAAAATTAGGGCCTTTGTGATTTTACTTGGTTTATATATATGTAATGGGTTTGTAACAGTACAAACCACCCGCTAGCACGATATTGTCCACTTTGGCACATAAGGCCTCACGGTTTTGCCTTTGACGATAGGGGTGATAGCCGAAGTCCCCCCACACTCACTCGTCAAAATGCGTCATGCTAGGGAGATGTATCCACACCCTTATAAGGCATGCTTCGTTCCTCTCTCCAATCGATGTGGGACCTTACAATCCACCCCCTAAGGGAGGCCAGCGCCCTCACTGGCACATCAATCCGGGCTCCGACTCTGATACAATCTGTAACAGCCCAGACCACCTGCTAGCACAATATTGTCCGCTTTGGAACACAAGGCCTCACGGTTTTGCCTTTAACGATAGGGATGATAGCCGAAGCCCCCCACACTCACTCGTCAAAACACGTCATGTTAAGGAAAGGTATCCACACCCTTATAAGGCATGCTTTGTTCCCCTCCCTAATTGATGTGAGACCTTACAGGGTCTAATTGCTATATTGTAATAGTTCATTCAGATTTTTCAATAGGTACTTTATGGTGTGCTTAATTTTTTCAATTTTTCAATGTATTATTTCATGGCTAGTAATGTTAGAAAAGAACACAAAATAACTGTGTTGCTTCTAATTAATTTATTAATTATTATTTCTTTTGATTTTCAGGTTTAAATCTTGACTTTCAGACTATTAATGATGATGAAGAGTTCGAAAGTGATCAAGAATTAGATCGAAGACTTATTTATATTTAATGTTGTAATTTTTTATTATAGTACTAAATTAATAGTGATCAAACATTAGTTTTTATTTTAATTTTATGTTATTAGACATTATATGTATGTTTGGATTTTAATTTATGTATGAATTTAAGTTTTTATTTTAATTTATGTATGAATATGTAAATTTAAAATTGTTATTTAATTGTTACAAAAACAGGTACCCACTTAACGCGTTAGGGTATAAGATTTTATTACTCGCGGGTAAAGATAGGAGCGGGTAGTATAGGAATTGAAGGAGAGTGGGACTAAGGATGACAAAAAAAATCCAAATTTACAGAAATCTGCAGAAAAAACTTACGACGGAGAATAAAATAGGGACTTGCAAAATTTTTACGGGGACGGAACCCGTTCCCACGAATAAATGAGGAAAGGGACAGGATATTGAGGTACCCACTACATAGAGACCAACTAAATTCCCGCTAGTATGTTCATATTATTATATTGAATATGTTTAAATTACCTTTAATTTGATACATTTTAGTTGAATTATATAAAATTTTATTGTAATTTTATTTTTTTATTTTTAAAATTTAATATCTATAGATATCTGTAAATATTTGTCTTTTTTATAAAGTAAAATAAATAGAGACCTGTGATAGAAATAGAACAGAGATGGAGGACAATTTTTTTAACGAGAATGAATAATAAAAAAAGTCTCCATCTACAAGAATATTCATTATTACTTTTAAATAAGACGAGATCGGATAAGACAAAAATCAACCTATCGACTTTTTTGCCAACCCTAATTCTTGTTACTCTTATTCTTTCTACCTTGCTCCATCCACTGTTTAGTTCTGTTTTGGAGTTATGTCCTACTCCGCCCTTTGTATTCCAATTCTAGTTTCACTACTAATCTTGTTCAATTAATTAATAGTGATCAGATAAATGTTAGCTATGATAGTGGCTGCAGGGGAGGTGGTAAGGTGCGATGGTGATGGCACCTATAGAAGAGGTAAGGGGACGGTAAAAGTAACGTAAAAAATTAATAACTTACAATTATTTTATTTAATTAATTTAATATCTATAATATTATATAGAGGCTTGTTACATATACAAGTTTTTTTTATTTACAAGTCTTACAAGTCTAATAAAATACACACATTACACACTTCCATATTCAAGAGTAAATAAAACGCACGTTATTTAACAACTTCTTATTTCCAGAGCGCGCTAATCACCATGCATTATGAACGACTCTTCTTCTTCCTCCATGAAAACAATTTTCTTGCCAAATTTGAAAATAATGGAACTTTAGAAATACACTCAAACGATTACAGAAATACACCCTAACGATTACAGAAATACACCTAAAGGATTACAGAAATATACCCAAACGGTTACAGGAATTCATCCAAACGATTATAGAAATACACCCAAAGGATTACAAAAATACACCCAAAGGATTACAAAAATACACCCAAAGAATTTAAGAAATACACCCAAAATTCGTTGAAGTACACCTTATGCGTATTTCAGAACTCTTTCTCTTTCTCTTCCTCATCTTCGGCTGTTTCTTCTTCTTCAAAAACGATTTCAGAGCTTGATGTAAAAAAAAATGGAAATCGAGAATAACGAAGAAAGAAAACAGAGAAAAAAGCACGTAAATGAAGAAGAAGAACAGAAAGAGGAAGAAGAAGAAGAACGTGCAGTAAGAAAAAGAAGAAGGAGAAAGAGAAGGCAAGAAACGAAAGAAAAGAAGAAGAAGAGGAAGAGGAAGAAGAACGTACAAGAAGAAGAAGAACGAGAAAGAGAAAGCAAGAAACGAAAGAAAAGAAGAAGAAGAACGTGCAACAAGAAAAAGAAGAAGGAGAAAGAGAAGGCAAGAAACGAAAGAAAAGAAGAAGAAGAGGAAGAGGAAGAAGAAGAAGAAGAACGTAGACCTTGTATCGCGTTTTTGGGGTTTATTCGTTAATTAACTTGTAAAGCATACAAGCCCTAATGACTTGTATGCAGAGCTTTTCTCTATTATATATAATATTTATAATTATATATTTATTATATCTATAATTATTTAAATAATATGAAATATAAAATAAAATAATTTTAGAATAATTTTTATATTATCTCCTAAATATTTTCTTTGTAAAAACGGCATCTTAGAATACTATTTTTAATCATTGACATCAATAAGAAATATTAAGAATAAAATCGAAATTTTAAAAAATAATAGAGATTGACATGAACTTAATTTAAAGCCATACACTAAATTTGGATTTATCAAGAATAAATGGATTGATAGCAGCAATTCAATTTCTAAAGAACGATAAGTACAGTGACCCCTAACTCCACTATCTCTATATACAGTACATATATGCATTGAATTGAATAGCCAACCGCAAAACTTGATTAATTAAAGATGCAAGACCAGGCTTAGCTGGAAAATATTTTGTTCCGTTCTTTTCACTTCCTATCATCTGATACATAAAATACAGGAGAGACTGAGAGAGTAATTTAATAAAATTGTTTAATCAATGACGACACAGTAATCGTCAATTTCGTCGCATTTATTAATATTTATTATACGTGTTTAGATATTATATTACACACGTACCATAATATGTATCTAAAATGATCATTTTACCATATGAATAGTAACAACATTATCAAGAGTAATAACAAATCATAGTGCTTCCTTGGCGATTCCAAATAATTTATAATTTTGAAATCTAATAAAAAAAATTTATTTAAGATATAATTATTTATATAAATTTAAAATAGTATCATGACAAAAATATGTTTTTTGGTTTAAATTTTGTAAATATCTTTTATTTTTTTAGCTGGTTTAATTATTTTGTACGATTTTATAATTTTATTAAATTTTTAATTAAGTTTCTAAAATTTAAAAATTTACATTTAGATTCATATAATAATTTACAAGAAAATAGTGTTATTTTGACACTTTATTTTTTAACACCATAATTAAATGTCAAAATTAATATATATTTTTGACAAAGATCACAAATGTCAAATTTTCTATATTTTCTTGACGAAAAATTTGACCGTAGAAAATTACTCCTCAATTTTAACACTCATTTGTTTTTTTCTTCTTTGGGCTCTGTTAATTTTGACATCACACTTCTCTCAGTTTAGGATTATACTACTCATTCTTTATCTTCAAAATCTCAATTTATTCTTTAGTTTCAAGATCACATCTCATTCTTTGTTAAAATTTTTTGTTGAGAATATTTTATAGTCAATAAGTGTCAAAATAAATAGTATTTTTGACAATTAATAAGTATCACAGAAAATATGTTCTCAAAATTTTCTAACAAATTATTTTTGACAGCCAATATTTATCAAAATAAGATTTAAATTTTTTTCACAATCGCTTATATGTTAAAAATACTATTTTTGACAAAACTTTTATTAACATATTTTCATAGTTAAAATAATGTCAAAATTTATTTTTTTGACAAATTTTAATTTTCTTTTACACATTATAACCCTAAAAAATAATCTATATTGTTGTAGTGTAAATAAAAGTTTTCAATTAATTTGTTATTAATAATTACAATTAAAAGGCTGAATTATTTTTAGAATATTTCATTCTAAATCCAAACAACCGAATATTTTATTTTGTTTTTAACTGTTATTGAGAATTTAATTAATTTTTAAAAATTATAAAGATATAATTGAAATTTTCAAAAATTATTACAAATTACAGAGTAACTAATTTTTTTTAATATTTTATTAAAGAACAAAAGAGTAAGAATAATAGAATTATATTTACATTATTATTGATAAAATTTCTTTCACAAAATTATAAAGATATAAATAAAATAAATACTGAAAAATAAAAAATATATTATGAACTAAATAGACTCCAAATTGAGAGAGAGAAAATGTGTGAAATTCACAGTACAATTGTTTTTAACTTTTTTAAATACCTTTATGTTGTACAAATCATATCACGATTTACCGATCCTAGCTACAATCACTTGTCAAATTAAATAAATAACCACCCACCTCTGAGACTCTGATAACTTGTACTTGATCCATTTTACAACTTGGCTAGATTCCTCCGATCCATGTTTAGAATAAGGGTGAAGTTTTTCAAATCTTTTCAATTTTAAATATGGATGTAAATATTTTGGATAGGCTTTTTCTATTCTCTTTTTATTGGTTTTATATTAATTTTTTTAATTAAAAAGGACTGAATTTGAGGTTTTAAAATTATAAAAATTTTGTTCATATTCTGGTCCAACACTAAGGTCTAGATCCAAATAAGTAAAAAAAAAAGTCCAATTCAAATATTGGGTTTCACCACTCACCCGACCTCATCTTAAGAGGTCGGGCTAGACATAGGCTACTCTCTAAAGAGGTCGGGCTCGACATGAGTTGGCAGATAACACTTATTCTAATAAGTAACTTAAGTAACTGCTCCTGAAATCTCTCAACTCCAGGGGTGTCCATGGATCGGATCGTATCCGTGGTAAATATCCGCATCCGATCCAAAAATTATGGATACGATCCGATCCGCAAATTGATCGGATCGGATAGGATCCGATCCGCACCCTTGGAAGATCGGATCGCGAATATCTGCTCTACATCCATGTATCCGATCCGCAGATCCACATAATAATAATTAAAAATAAATAAATATATATGTTTGGTATTATATTTACTTGTTTGTATGTTTTAGTTAGTAATTATTATTCATATATTGTATTATTTTATTTTTGTTATTTAGAAAGAGTTTGATTACAAATATTTTAGGAATAAATAAATTTAAAACTATAAAAGAAATGTTTTTATTGAATTTTTTTACATAGAAATATGATTAAAAAGAGAAGGTTTAATTATGCGGATATATCCGATATCCGATCCACACATTTGCAGATTGGATCGGATCTGGCACTAAAAAGCGCGGATATCATATCCAATCCGATCCGATGAAAATTGTGCGGATCAGATCGAATTTTCGGCCATATCCGATCTGCAGATACCCCTACTCAACCCACTTCCAGAAGCAATATCCCAACAACCTAAGATAAAGGGACGATTATCCATCTTCAGAAGTGTAACTACTCCAACGATGGTTATTAGATCACCACTACAAATACACTGACATACTCCGATAACACTAAGTTCTAATACTCTTAAACCTACTTACCCCTTGCTAACTTAGACATCAAAACATCTTTGCAAGTATCACTCCCCATTCTTTCACATATATAACTCGGACAGAGACGCTCAGACGTACATTAAGTCGAAGATCCCATTCGATTGACGCTTGGGTCTTTCTTTCAAATCCAATCCAACTGTTTAAGGTTACCACGTAACAGTTTTGATATTAAATCATGTTATGAAATTATTTTTTTTTAATTTTAAATTAATAAAAGAATTGTTATATTTTCTGTGAGGGAGAGAGAAAGAAAAGGAAGGCTAAGAAAAGGAAGGCTAAGAGTTATTATAGGAAAGTTTTGTTTCTATCCATTGAAATTATAGCATATAACCACTATATAAATGTTTGTAGAATTTCAATTCAATCATCATCAACAATAACAATTACATTCACATCTTCTCTTCATATTATTATTATTTTATTCTATTTCCTTTTCTCTTTAGTAATTATATAGCGAGTGTATTATTATGAGTAGTGTTCAATTTCATATTACTTTGTAGCTATTAGAAGTCAAAATTCCGCTGTAGACTCAACAATTGGTATCAAGAGCCAACATTATATTATTCATTATTTGAGTGGTAAAATTCAATTTTGAATATAATGGCTTCTACTAGTAGTAATGTCAAAGTAGGCAAATATGAAATCGA
>NC_029777.3:12655755-12674811 GCF_000817695.3 Arachis duranensis | reverse complement strand
GTAGCCTAATGTATGCTATGGTATGTACACGCCCAGATATTTCACAGGCAGTCAGTGTCGTTAGCAGGTTCATGGCAAACCCGGGTAAGGCACACTGGGAAGCAGTCAAGTGGATATTAAGATACTTGAAGGGCACCATTGACACAGGTTTATGCTTTAGTGGAAAATCATGTCAAATCAGCGGCTTTGTTGATTCTGATTATGCTGGTGATCTAGATAGAAGATGTTCTACGACTGGTTATGTATATAAAATACAAGGTGCTCCAGTTAGTTGGCGATCGATGTTACAAGCTACAGTGGCACTATCTACTACAGAAGCTGAGTACATGGCAGTAGCAGAAGGGGTGAAAGAAGCATTGTGGCTAAGAGGTCTTCTAGATGATTTGGGGTTGAAGCAAGATTGCGTGGATCTAAATTGTGATAGTCAAAGTGCAATTCATTTGGCTAACAATCAGGTTCATCATGCTCGTACCAAGCATATTGATGTTAGATATCACTTCGTGCGTGATGTTATGGAGAAAGGTGACATTTCTCTTGTAAAAGTACACACGGATGAAAATCCCGCTGACATGTTGACTAAAGTGGTGTCAGGAAGCAAGTTCCAACACTGTTTGAAATTACTCAATATTGTTCCATGTTAGGCAGTCATTGTCAAATGATGCAACCGAATACGAATACAATTCTTTGATCGTCCAAAATTTGCATAGATTTCAAATTGTGAACGAGGTGGAGAATTGTGAGGGAGAGAGAAAGAAAAGGAAGGCTAAGAGTTATTATAGGAAAGTTTTGTTTCTATCCATTGAAATTATAGCATATAACCACTATATAAACGTTTGTAGAATTTCAATTCAATCATCATCAACAATAACAATTACATTCACATCTTCTCTTCATATTATTATTATTTTATTCTATTTCCTTTTCTCTTTAGTAATTATATAGCGAGTGTATTATTGTGAGTAGTGTTCAATTTCATATTACTTTATAGCTATTAGAAGTCAAAATTCCGCTGCAGACTCAACATTTTCAATAATACGTGATCAATGAAAAAATGTTCATCCACTTAAATTATTTAATTTGTTATATTATTGAGATCATTTGTTGTTTTTCTTCATTCATGTGCTAATATTGATTTAAAAATTATTTATGGAAGAAAAAAATTAAAATTTACACCAATCATAAAAAAATTGGGGTTTCTGTATTTCGATAACTGCTTTTTATTCCTTTTCAGTTTAAATTTTTGCATAACAACACATATATATGTTAGCTGAAAATATTTTTGAAAAATTAAGAATATTATCCGTAGACAAAATTAGTTACTAAAATTAGTCTTATATATTTATGTCTAAATAATATATAATTTAATTTATTTTTAGTATATATTTTATATTTTAATGTGTATTTTATACTGATAGTTAATTTTAGTGACTGATTTTAATATATACTTAACATGATTATTTAAAAATATCCACATTATTTTTAAAAATATTTAGGATTTAAAGTTATTATTATTATTATTATTATTATTATTATTATTATTATTATTATTTATGTTTCACAATTTTTAAGAACAAATGGTATCATTTTAAACACATGATCCAACAAAAGTGTTTCCGTGAATGTACATGCGAGGAAATAATCTAGTATAGGTGTCTTAAATGGAAGTATACTCCACCTTGTTACGTTGGTTTTAATTATATTTCTTTTTAATACTACCATTTAGAGGTACCATCAAAAAGAGCGCTATGAACAATGCTACAATATTTTTTTGTTAGTTTTTAAAATTATTTTATTTAACTTAAATTATAAATCCAAAATCATAAATTATTAATCCCAAATCTTAAATTTTAACATCATTTAATATTAGCTAATTAGAAATTAGTCTTATAACCATATATAACTACCTCGTACAATATTTTCAAGCTTCTCCAATTTCTACTTTGGAACCAATCGTCAGCACTACTATGCAAATCTACAATGTTGCCAAACCTTGTATCAAACTTCACATTATTGTTTTCCTTTTGGTAAAACATTATATTCATTTTTACCAAGATATATATTTGCCTTTCAATTTTTCTTTTGAAAAAGAATATTATTTTAAAAAGGTGGCCCCGAAGAGATTTCATTATAATACCAAACCCTCTTTATTTCTACCGTACCCCATTGGGTTCTCTTCCTTCCCAAAAAATAAAAAATAATAATAAGAAAAAAGATGTGTAGTAGACTAATTAGACTGGTAGTAGATGTTAGAAAGGAGTGGGAAAACTGGAAGAGAGTTAAAAGATTATTTGGTCACGTGCAAATAATTTTTTGTAAGTAAGACGAAAATTAGGTTCTTGCAAATTTCGACTTCGAATCGATTAGCTTTTGAAAAAAAAAATATTAATATCATCTTCTAAAATAATAAACAATAAATAAATATATTATGTTCTTTTATTAATTTATTACGTAAAATTCAAAAATAGTGCTTATATATATTGTTAACTACTGTGATATATTTATTTATAAAATATCATCACGTAAATAATAAGTTTTAGAGTAAAATTTTTATTTATTTTAGTAGAATTCATGGTAAATAAATAACCATTGATAAATATTATATGAAAATTCAAAAGATAATGAACGTTTTATTTATTATCCGAAATTATATCATCGTTTTTATATTCATGTAATAATAATGGGATATGCACCACTGTAGATAAACAAAATATATAGACAATTCTATTTTGTTTTGTACTATCTATTGACGGAATGATCTAATTTAAAAACATACCCACAATTTACTATCGTAGACGATCTAATTAATATTTTTTTATTGACTAATTAGTCTGAAATCAAAATCCTTAAAATATAATTATCATTTTATTCTAATTTTTTTTGTTCTCCTTTAAAATTTTATTTTATTTTTATAAATAAATATTTACTTAATAAATCAATATACTATTATAATTATATCTTCTAAATATCATTCTAATCAATTTTGTAATAAATAACGAGGGAAAATAAATGTATACAATACTTAAAGATAGATATTGTGCTAGTGTAAAGATGATAATTTTGTAAAATTTAACACAGCTAATAATTTTCTAAATCCAAAAGAAATTTGAAAATGAATATTTACTTATATTAAGAACGAAAAGAGTAATGTTTTTAATTTTTTTAGTTTAACTAACTTTGATAAATTAACAGTAGTATAAATTTTTTTATACAATTATACAATTACATTTATTTTTTAAAATAACTATTTATGATATTACGTAATTTGATGTATGTGTAACATTATTTTATGTTAATAGTGTATTAAAATTAAATTCTTTAATTTTATATAGACATTGATGTTGATGATTTGAAATTTGAACCATTGAGATAGGGTAACATCTAAGGATGAAAATTAGAAGATTAAATAAAGTATGGCATGATCGAGAGTGGGTGAGAGAGCACCTTATCCGGCACCCTAATTATATCCATACGGGTACTACTGCCTATAAAAATTACTAGTAAGTTGCTTTATTAAATGTTGTGTACCATTAACTGCTGCTAACTTATTTGTTGCAAGTTATGTTTTCGTGCGTGACAAGAGTTCAGGACGCATAATTAATTAGCGTAGGGCAAGAACATGAGGTAGGGTTGCACGATCATGTTTTGTCTCCATTATCTTCAACTTAATCGAATTGAAGTAGTGGAATATCATCCCCCAAAATTATTTTAATTTATGTATTCTCTCAAATATTACATAAAAAAAAGTAATAAGAACTTTTAACATCTAAATTAAAGAACTTAATAGTTATTTACTTATTAACTTAGAAAACATTTAAGAAGATCTATTATGAGAATAAGTCATTTTTCTTTGCTGGCAATTTCTTTCTCTTTCTCAATTTTCAACATTTTATAGTGAGTTATAAATTATTTTATCATTCTTTTAATTTGTTGCTGTTTTTTCAACAAGATCAATTCTAAATTTGTACATTTATGTGTATGGACAATATTTTTTGTGGCAATTATTCTAGTAATAATAACAATTCTAAATAAGAGAGTAAATTATCATATGTTATTGTATAATATGTCTATTTTGTACACTTTTACATAAAATAATCATACATTTAACCAATTCAATAAATAATAGTTAAAATTTGGATAAAAATAAGTTTTTGAAACACGCATTAAATTTATTCTAGAATTATTTAAGTATTTTCCAAGCCTTATAGCCTTATAGGAAAAAATGATACAATAAATTAATTATTTAAAATTTAATTCAAGTAAAAAATATATAAATTTTATTTTATATATTAAATGCATATAAAATTGAACTCATTATGTAATAACATGTAAAAAGGGACTATTTGTCCTCTAATATTTGAATACCAAAGTAATTTTTTTCCATTATAAGAAAGTTTATGGAATCAACTTTTAGTTATATTAATTAATTTTTTAATTTTAATTTTTTTAATTTATACTAGGATAGACTACAAGAGAAGCGCAGAATACTGGTGGTTTTCTTTTTGATTAGCGGCTGTTTTAAATCGCTGCAAAATCAAAGGCCGGTGTCTAACTGGACCGCGTGGCGTTGGGATTGGGTTTGGCGGCGATTTCTAATAACTGCTGGTATAACTGCCGCTAAATCAAAATTTCGCGACACACGTTTAGAAAACCGCCGCCAAATGAGACTGACACGATGTGCTTCATGTTTACTGGTGGTTTTCAAACCGCCGCGATGTATCTTGATATGTCCAAGTTGGCGCATGTTTACCGTCGGTGGTACTATAGTTTCGGGCACAGTTACCGGCGGTTGCGAATCGCCGCTAGATGTAACAGATTTTTTTATCTTTGAACCACGTTTCTGCGGTTTAAAACTATCGCTAATTTAAGGAAAAAAAAAGAAAATTTGGATTTTTCAAAGAAACACATATAAATTTTTTTAAGATATTATAGAGTTATTTTTTTCTTTTTAGATTTTTTATTATTTTAAGAGTGAATATTTTCAACCTTAGAATTTATATTTGTGACAAAAACAAAAAATTATCTGCAAAACAAAATAACATATTCATTAAAATACAAAGAAAACAAACCTCTTGCAAAGAGTTGCATAGTCTAATTCAACAAAATGTTTACTTCAATCCAAAATATCTCCAATCCTAATATACTATTTATCACTCTATCATTCCACGAAACTCATCCCTACAGCAATGTCTGGAGGCAGCTCCTCACCTTGCTGTTGAAATAGATAAATCAGAGCACTCTCCATCGCCTTCATCCTTTTCTTCTCTGCTGCTGCTTCATCCTCCATCGCCTTCCTCTTTAACTTTTCACCTTTCAGCTCTGCCTGCAGTTCAATCAGCTTCCTCTGGGTCTTCTCTAGTTGGACTCCGTTGCCAAGCGCATGTGAATTTGGACCGAAGAGTTGAGTAGGAGTTAGTCCGAAACCCACACCACGTACTCTATCCGGTTTCTCTTTTTCGAAAACCTAAGTAATGGATTACTTTGAGACAACACCCTAAAAGACTCATTCTTTTGCTCAATCTCCTCAATTCTTTCCTACAAACACAAATTAGCAAATACAATCATTTTGTTGATAGGTCCATCGCATGTCAATAACACACCAAACAGGTTGATTAACTGTATCACTTTCATCACAGTAAAAAACACACAAATATGTTCGAAAAAAATTGGTCTTAGGAGATAACAACATAAAACAACCAAAATAGAGCATTTGTTTCATAGGATACCAACCATTGTAAAAAGAAATAAGAGATAAGTGAAACTGAATTATTTCGAACATAACAAACAAAGAATTTTCCTAAGAAATGTGAAACTCTAACCTTACCCACGGGTTGAGAATCTCTCAACCCTAACTCTACCCACACCCTAAAGTGCTAAATCCTACCCTACTCTATTCTACCTGCAGAAATATCAAATTTTTTCAAAGTAAATATAAAATTCAATCATTTCGAATTTCATACATATTAATAAAATAAAAACTAAAAAACTAATGCTCTAAATTACTAAATTAACTAACTAGTTTAGTGGTTGCTCATTTATTATAAGTCATTACATGAAGGAGGTTATAAGTTCAACTCTCACCACCTTTATTATATACCTAATTTTTATAAAATATGTGTTATATATGGGGTGTGGGTAGTAGGGGTGTTCAAAACCGATCCGGGCCGAACTAAACCGACGAACCGAATCGAAATAACCGAACTTTGAAAAAATCAAAAACCGAAAAAAAATTATTTTGCTGTTTTTTCTGTGGTTCGGTTCGGTTTTTGGTTCTTACCATAAAAATTCCAACTGAACCGAACCGAATCGGTTTGGTAAAAACCCTAAAAAATACCAACCCCCCCAAACGAGTGCTACTGCTGCACGTCCCTCCCCCAATCGAAACCTAACCTAACTCTCTCTTTTCCAAATCTCTCCCTCTGCGCACTCAGTCACGGAGCCGCCCACGTCCTTGAGTCTCGAGGCTGGCGGCACCCACGTTCCTCCCATCACCTCGAAGCCTTCCTCCAAGTCCCAACGCCGAAGCCTTCCTCTTCGCGGATAGAGCATAGATCCCCACTGCCGGTGCACCACAAACACGAAGCCCCATCCAGGCAACCACAGCCACGCCACCACCCACTGACCAAACAAGCCAGCACATCAACACACCAGTGAGACGCCACCACCAGCAGCGTTACTGGGTTCTGGCCACGATCAACAGTTCAACAAAGCACCTCCCAGTCTCCCACCCAGCCACCGATTCAGGTAATGTTTACCTATTGCTGTTTATTGATGCATTATTGCTACTTGCTGCTTGTCAGGTAATGTTGGTAACTTGGTATTGATGAATTATTTTACTGTTGGTATTGTTGTTGTTTGCTGTTTATTGTTCAGTTTATTGAAATCAATGTATTATTCATTTTATTGTTCATATTATTGTTCAGTTTATTGTTGGTAATTTGGTGTTGCTGGTTATTGATTTATTGTTCAGTTTATTGAGATCAGTTTATTGTTCAGTGTATTCTTGGTAATTTGGTATTGCTGGTTATTGATTTATTGTTCAGTTTATTGCTGGTCAGTTTATTGTTCAGTTTATTGTTGGTAATTTGGTATTGCTGGTTATTGATTTATTTTTCAGTTTTATTTCTAGTTTTTAATTTATTTGTTATTGTGTTTCTGTCCTTGATTTATTGTATTTGTTTATGTAGTTTGACGTCAATCAAGTGAGAATATGGGCGACACCGGATTGCCGCCAGTTCCTCTTCTAAATGAATCAACAAGCATCAGATCTCCGAATACATTGCCTGCTGTGCCAGCTCCTCATCGAAACACAAGGAAGCTTGTTAGTAGAGACCGAGAGAAAAGGCGGGTTGTTGAAGAAGCTCCCATTGATGACTCCGCTGAAACTGAGACCGACGAAGGTAAGAGAAAACCTTGTAAATCTAGGTCTTGGACATGGGATCACTTTACTAAAGATGAAACTAGTAGTCCACAGTATCCTAGAGCTAAATGTAATTGGTGTTGAGCTAGTTATGCAAGCACTTGCTAGAATGATTATTGTGGATGAATTGCCTTTTTCGCATGTTGAGGGGGAGTGTTTTCGTTATTATACGAGTTGTTTGCAACCCAAGTTTCCAATTCCTGGAAGGCTCACAATTGCTAGGGATTGTTGGAAGCTTTATTTGAATGAAAAAATTAAGTTGAAGTCTGTTTTCTCTCAATCAAATCAAAATGTTTGTTTGACAATTGATTGTTGGTCATCTGTGCAAAACTTGAACTATCTTTGCCTTAGTTCTCATTATATTGATGCTAATTGAAAACTACAAAAAAGAATCTTGAATTTTTGTGCTATCAAGAATCACAAGGGAGAAACAATTGGTAGGAAGATTGAGAAATGTTTGATGAGCTGGGGGATATCCCGGGTTTTTTCTATCCCTGTTGATAATGCTAGTTCAAATGATGTTGCACTTTCTTACTTGAAAAATAGAATGGAGGATTGGATGTTGTGCTCATATTTTAAATCTCGTTGTGAATGATGGGTTGAGAAAAATGCATGAGTCAATTTTAAAAATTAGAAATGCAGTTCGGCATGTGCATGCATCACCGGGTCATACTGAGAGGTTTAAAATTATGATTAAGGAAGCTAGAATTCTGGAAAAAGACACTGTCCATTTAGATATTCCTACAAGGTGGAACTCTACCTTTTTAATGCTTGAAAATGCTTTGAAGATTTAAAAGGCATTTAAATGATTGGGGGAGAGAGATTCTGAATATGCTATGATGGCTGGTGGGATCCCTAAGTCTGAGGATTGGGAGAATGCAAGGCATTTTGTCAAGTTTTTAAAAATATTTTATGATGTAATTAACAAAGTTTCTAGTTTAACGTTTGTGACATCTTCTCAACACTTTAATGACTTTTGTAAAATATTGTCTACACTTAAGCATTGGATGGGAAGTTTAGATACGGTGCTTTCAGACATGGCTGAGAAAATGAAGTCCAAGTATGATAAGTATTGAAAAAATATAAAAAATACAAACATGATGATTTTCATTGCAGTGGTTCTTGATCCTAGGTATAAGCTTCAATTGATTAAGTGGAATTTTGAAAAGTTGTATAAAAAAGAATATGCTGAATTCTTGATTTCAAAGGTGAAGGAGACGCTTTTCAAGCTGTTTGATAGCTATAGGTTGTTTGGTGGTAACTATCAAAGATCTACTCAGCAAGATCCTTCTGAAATTGGCATACAAGAGCTTGAGGCACATGAAACTTCTTTTGCTATACAATTTGAGAAGGAAATGCAATTCAACGAGAGTGTTAACAAGAATGAGGTGGAGTTATATCTTATGGAGGCATTAGAGAAGAGTGTCGTGCAATTTGACATTCTAAATTGGTGGAAAGTAAATTCCACTAAATATCCAATTCTTGGGCAGATTGTAAGAGACGTCTTAGCCATGTCAGTTTCCAGAGTTACTTCAGAATCGGCAATTTAGTACTGGAAGAAGGGTGTTCAATAATTATAGGAGTTCTCTAACTCTGATGACACTTGAAGGTTAATTTGTACACAAAATTGGCTCTGAAACCCTCCAAAACTTGTCCTTGAGGAACTCATCGAGGAATTGGAGAAGTCGAAATTAGGTATGGTTAAGTTTCGACTTATAATTTTCTTTATTTTAATCTAGTTTATATTAATATATATTTTTTGTTATGATTGTTTCTTGTTTTATATATTTTGTAGAAGTTGCACCCACTCCTGATCCTAATGAAGAAGATTCTAGTGTTGAGTCTGATTGAGTACATCTTGTTATGGTATAAATTGTTCTCTTTATATTATTGTTGTTGTTGTAACTATTTTTTTATTTCAGGTTGGTTTGCATTAAGAAGTTTAGCTGTTTTGTTGGAGAATAACTTTGCTATTCTTTAATGACAATTTATTTTTATTTTCAATTGTGTTGACTGTTGAACAATTAAACTTCTTTAATTGTCGTATTTGAATTTATTTTGTCGTTAAATTTCATTAGATCAAGACTTTGTTAGCTATTGTGTATTTGTGTTTGTCGATTTCAATGTTATGACTTTGTGAAATAGTATGATAGTATTTTTTTAAATTAATTGAACAAATCGAACAAACCGAACCAAACTAAACTAATTTTAATTGGTTTGATTTGGTTCGGATGGTCTTGATAAAAAACCGAACCAAACCGAACCGCAGTTTAATTAGACGATTGGATCAGATGACTTTTCTCTATAAAACTTAACCAAACCACACCCCGAACACCCCTAGTGGGTAGGGTAGGGTAGAGTAGGGTACATCCTAAACTCGTACCCTATCCTACCCGCAAGCATACTCAAACCGATCTCTGTCCTACCCCAACGGGTCAGTAGCCTACCCTACTCAAACAAATTGGGCAATTAAAATCAACTACCAAGATTAATTATCAGTATAAAATACATATTAAAATATAAATACACATTAAAAACAAATTAAACTATATATATTTATACATAAATATGTTTTTAATTGATTTTAGTGGATAATTTTAGTGCACCATGATATTCCTAATATAGGTATAGTTAACAAAAAAGAGAGAGTTGTCTTGAAACACCATAGAAGTGAAGAACTAGAAATTCAGAGGGAACCGTTGGAGTTGGGATGGGATGCAGTGGTAATGATGCCACAGGAGGCTACGGGAGGCTGAGCATGATAAGGATAGAAAGGTATTTGCTGTTGAGAATTTGGATGAGTGGCATGAGAGTTTTTTGAAAACACGAATGGATAATCCTTTGGTGTATCCGGCAGTTATGGTGAGTGCAAAATCTATGGAATCTCAAACAATCAGTAACAAAGCAATCTTTGAAAGAACGGGGACTTGGAAATACGGGAATAAACGGAAATAAGAGGTTGATATGGTGTTGAACAAAAATTCAGTTGGGGCTGGGTTGAAGCATATAAGGCCCAATATGTTAGTAGGGTGTGGCGGTGAAGTGGCTGTGTGGTGCAACGGAGAGTACGTCATTGTGCGTTTTAAAAGGGCCTCCTTAATTGTTGGCTGCTGCGGGCGACAGTGAAGAGGGGCATGGCTAGTCATGTAGTTCACGAAGGGATTGATGCCACGGTGAACAGCGCCGACAAGGCAGATCTTAGAGCAGTGCAGAAGTTAGCTGCTAGTGGTGAAAGTGATAATGTCCGCGCTGAACTTGATGACATGGAGGGCATGTAGGAGCGTGAAGCCCCTGATGCACCCGACGAGCAGAATCAAGCCGGAAAGAGATTGGCGGAGGTGCGAAGAATTGTTCAAACAACATAGTGGAGAAAAACATTCCACCAAGTGTAGTTAATGATATCGACGCTAGTTTGGACGAGAGTGGTAAGCAGCATATTGGCATATGTCTGATGAGGGGTGATGCAGTGCAAGATTCAGATTTAGAGGATGAGAATATAGTGGTGCAGGAAACTGGGTTGGATGATGAAGGGACTGTAAAAAATTTGGAAGATTCGGAAGACTTAGAGTAGGATGTAGACGGTGAAACTAATCAAGATGAACACGAAAAAAGTTGCGATAAATATATGGCTGAAAATAGGGTTGCTTGGGATCTGGTTGTCGAATCCGGAGCTGTTTTATATAACGAGGATGAGGACATTATGGCTATTCTCCAAGCTCAGAATGAAGTATTGGCACAAAAAAGAAGGCAAGCAAAACAGAAAGAGAAAGCAAGAAGGTGCCGCCCCAAAAATCGAAATAAGGTGTGTAATAAAATTTTTAAATGTTTTTAGTTCGTGGAATATGAGTGGTTTAGGGGGTGTTGGAAAGTGAAAAATGATAAAAAATTTAAGCGTAAAAATAATGTGAATATGTTAGGATTGATAGAGACAAAGAAGGAGGTGATTTCTAAGTTTGATGTAGTGCAATTTTGGGGTAATGATGCGGTGAATTTGGAATTTGTGGGATCGGAAGGTGCTTCTGGAGGTTTATTAATAATGTGGGATGTTATGATGTATAAGTTGAGTAATTGTTACAAATGGGAGAGATAGTTGTGTATTGAAAGGGAATTGACAAACAATAATTTTTATTTGTGCCGTTTGCTTGGTGTATGGTGCGCATACAAGGGAAGAGAAGCTTGCTGTGTAGGAAGAGTTGGGTTTTTTATCGGAAATATGTCAAGTTCCTCTTTGCTACATGGGTGTCTTCAATGAGGTTGTGCAGTTGAAAGAAAGAAAAGACGCTAGTGTGTTAACAGCATTATCGAACTGGCGGATATAGAGCTGAATGACTGTAAATTTATGTAGTTCAGGGGGTCAATCGTGTAGTCAAATTAATAGAATATTGGTGAGTTTAGTTCCATTGTTATCATTTGGAGCACTTGGTTGAAAAGAAATAACAAAATTTTCAAGAATCAAGAATCGGGTATTGCAAGAGTAGTTAACAGGTTGATTAAGAATTACAAAGAGTGGAGTGATTTTTTATTTTTTAGGTTGTTGATGGCTTTTGTCAAAGATAATTAGGAATTAGTTTATTTTATCTGTTTAGTACTTTTCTGTTAAAACGTTGATGCTCTACCTTGTTGTGTTTAAACTTTTTATTTAAAAAAAAGGGTATAGTTAACAAGAATGGGATCTGAGCAAAACTTCCATATATATAATTCGGTCGCCTCTAATCTTTTTGGTACCTTGAAGTTTATTCTGTTGTTAGTGCTGCAAGTGCTACAATATGCGATGAGACAAATAAATAAATAAAAAATAAGGCATTCTACTTATGCTGCTGACCTGTGACAAACTTATTGATTCATAGATTTGGCATTATATTCAAATGACACAACAATGTACTTTACTTCTTGACGCAACTGTATATGCATGATGATAAATTTATAACGCTTAATGAAAATTAATCCAAGATTATTTAATGGAAAAGTATATGGAATCAACTAATAATCAGTCAAGAATGGAATAACATAATTAATTATAATTAGTTTTATTAATTTATAATTTAATTTGTTTGTTAAATTATTATTGACCACGTTAGTATTAGGAGAGAATCATAGAACAGATGCTTTGATCATTCATTAGTTGATTCCATATAATTAATTATGTTTTATTAATGCGTAACACATGAAACATAGAAATCATATCCAAAACCATCTAATTTACAAAAAAAAGAAATATTTATGTGCCTATTAGTAGCAACATCCGGTTATCAATTAGCTGATTCTTGACTTATATAAAATTGGTTTCTAGCATGTTGTTATTTAATTCATTCAACTTTGGATCGGCGTACATTTTGCTCTTCTGATTTGCGTGGCACAAAAGGTGTTGAAAGGGCATATTTGTAATAAGCTAGTTCAAAGTTGATGAATCTTTTCGAGATCATAGTAGCACAATTTATTAATGGTTCTTCCAAACTGTACAAAAGAGTCTTAAAAAAACAAATAAATCAATACATAATGAACTCGTAACCATTTTAATTCAATGACAAAACCGTAACTTCCAATTCATTAGTAGAAGTAATCATTGTTGCCACTCGTTGAGATTCTAATATCTTATAAATAGTCAAGTAAGTCAACTACATTTATAGGTCATATACTCATATACGACAGAGACTTGAATTATCACATAACATAAAGTACCTATTCTAATTTAGTATTTTATGAGACCCATATATACTAAACAAAATCTGTGTAGTGTACATTTTTGTTAGTTAATATTAATATATTTTAGTATTTAAATTTATAATTTAAAATTTAAAATTAAAATTAAAAAATTTATGAGAAATAATATTTCCGGTAGATAAGAGATTCATTCTGACAAACTTTTTTGGTAGATTGAAATGAAGATATGATATTTGTTTAAAGAGTTTGATTTTAATGCACTATAAAATATTTTATACAGTCGTATAATTACAATTATTCATTTGAATGATCATTCACGCAATCAATATAAAAAATAATTGTTTTTGTTAATATAATATTATATAATTAAATACACGTATAAAATAATTTTACACTAACAATACATCAAAATTAAATTCTTGTTTAAAATATACCTTCTGATCATAATTCTTATTTTTTAGATCTTCATTGACTTGGTCGAATCTTTGTAAGTACCATCCGGCTCATAGGTTCTCCATTGAGTTGAAAGTTTACTCTCTCTACCAAAAAACAAACTAAGTTTATGATCATAATTAACACTTCCTCAACAACTCGGGACATAAATAATAAATTTAGAACAAGAAGATCAAAACAATCTTACTAGAATTGAGAGAATTTAATTCATAAAAAGTTGATGAATTAAACCTACTCAATACCAATATAATATCATAGCATATTCGATTCAGTCAAATTAAAATATCTCACAACTATTTATATCAGCAATTAAATTTCACACTTTAGAAATTTTCACATATCTTAAGAATATAATATTTAAAAAAATTGAAAATAAATGATATTCCTCACTTCTTAACAAACTTCTAGAATGAATTATTAGACCTATTTAATTTTAATATAATTCAAATTCCATACATTCATGTTATAAAGCCAAAAATCAGATACTTGAAACATAATTTCCTACTATTTATTAAAAGCATATAATAGATAAGAAGAGATGTAGAGGTTTTATGTTCCTTGGAAAAAGACCTAAAGAGTAAGAATATGATAGATTTACCCGCACTGGTCACCACAGTATTCGTACTTGGTTTCTCTGCACGCACACGTCTTTTCCTCCTCACGGTTTTCTCTCTTATTATTATTATTGCCGGTACGTGTTTGTTTTATTAATTTCATCAGAACACCACGTTGTCCTTAATGAATCCGTATAAACCCCCCTTCAGAAATGACCCAACTTCTTTGGTAATGTCCATGTCTCTCTTCTACTATCTTCTTCTCTTTCCAGGACCATGTATATGCCATTGCTGCGTGCTGCTCATACTTGCTCTCTCTTCTTTATTTTTCTTTCTTCCACCGCTCTCACTACACGCAACTCAACTGTGGTCCAAACATAATCATAATCTCATTTATTATCTTAATATACATATAATTCGACAAATAATTAAATATTATGTACTAAAAATGTAATTATTTATGTATTTATTTAGGTTCAATTATTTTGTCGGTACTTATAGTTTTACTAAATTTTTAATTAGATCTCTGTACTTTTTTATTTAATCTCTACACCGTATTAAATTTTGTAATTAAATTTTTACCGTGACAAAAATGTTAGAACTAACAGAATATTCCATTAAACAAAATGAATATGTCTAACACTTCTGAATATTCTGTTAATTCCAATATTTTTGTTACAGTAGGGACTTAGTTACAAATCTAATATAATATAGAGACTTAATTAAAAAAACATAATGACCTAATTGAAAATTTGATAAAATTATAAAGACTGATAGAGTAATTAAATCATTTATATATATATATATTAAATTTTTTATTTATTATAAGATTTACATCTACAAAAATTAATATCGCTAAACGTACTTCATGAGTTAATTTTTTGAGAATGAAATACATGATTATTTAGATATTTAAATGTTGATAAAACATTATTATTGTATAGATTGAAATCAGACTACACGAGTTGGTCCACCGGTGGAGTGAAGAGCAAGTCATCATCTGGCTTTTGGAAAATTAAATCTTGTGCGTTATTTACTTCTCTCCCTCTCTAATTGGTCAGATAGGTATCTAGTATTTATGAGTTTAATTTCTTTGCCCTAACAAGATATAAGCATAGCCGTTATATATATAGCGAAACTCAATAGCGTTTGTTTTGCAGTACTGGGATAGAAATTGAGAAACTGAGACACAATATTATGTTTGTTGGTTCAGAGACTAATATTAAAATTTCTGTCTCTGTCCCTAAAATTTCAGTATTTCAGTACCTCCAAAATGTAGGGACACAGGGGACTGATATTTTTAGAAACAGAGACTGAAACTTTAATAACATTTTATACCTAAAATATTTTCATTTTAATTAATTAATTCTAATTTTATTCTTTGTGCAAATTAAATTAGAGTTTTATTCTTGTTTCAATTTTTGTCTCTCACTTAACACCAAATAGAATACTAAAACTTATTTCAGTCTCTGTCTCTTAGTCTCTGTCTCTCAATCTCAGTCTTTCAGTATATGTCTTTCCACCAAACGCTACCTTAATGTCATCTAAAAATTTGTATAAAATGGTCATTTAAAATAAAAATGATAAGTACACATAAAAAATAAACTATTAAATCAGTTATTATTTATTTATATATGAATATATATGTATATTATTTAACTTATTTTTAATATATTTTTTATATTTTAATATATATTTTATATAAATAATTAAGTCAGTAGCTGATTTTTAGTGCATATGTAATATGATAAATAATTTAATTAAACATTTTAATATTTAGAACTCAGCTAGGGAATCAAATGTCAAATTTTAAAATTAATTTTATATTTTAAATTTTAAATTCTAAACCTTAAATTTTATTTTATGTTTTAAATTTTATTTTGATATACAATTAGTGTAAGACTATTTTATTTTTATATGCATATTTAATTACATAAAATTACGTTAGTAAAAATAACTATTTTTTTGTATAAAATCTTCATGAAAAGCTTTCAGTGTTGCAACAAGTCAACAGCCGGTTCGCATCCACTCCTGCCACTTGTTCAAGATGCATGTTGAAGGTTGAATCAATTTCTCATGCTTTGTTCCAATGCCCCCTATCTTCGATAATATAGAGACTAAGCTTAATAACCCCTGACCTATGGATGAGAGAAGAAGATACATTTTTCAATTGGTGGCAACGAGTCTTATCCTGGGCAGCAACTCAATTAGACGGTAGACAAAAGACCCTCCTCATAGCGGCGCTGTATTGGAGCACTTGGAAAGCGATGAATCAGTGTGTTTTTGAGAAGGTAATAAGCCCGGCACCAGAGATAGTGAAAGAAGCCAGCAATTTAGTCCGTGAACTCGTGAGCCATACCTGATAGATGCTGTTAATTTTCTTTACTCTTACTTTACTCTTCTTTAAGCTCTTAGTCTTTCAATCGCAGTTGATGATAAATGAGAATATCCAATTCTTTTGTACTTTCTTATGGAAACACTTTTATTTTATATTAATAAAATAGCATTTATCTTTAAAAAAAAAGCATAGAAGTCATCTAATAAAATGGATATAATTAGATGACTATATAAAATATTTTATATAGATCTGTTTGTTTTTAGGATAAGTTATACTGGTTGGTGGAGATAAGTGAGATATCTTATGTACACTCCTTTCTCATGGTTTCATAATAGACATGCTCTAATCATATCAATAAATTATCACATATATAAAATAATATTTGAATCTCCAATTCTCCATACTTAAGTAAACTAATAAATTAACTACTTCTTAATCTAGTTCATTAGCACCAAATTAACAAGTTATAGCCTTCTCCTCATGTATTCCGCAAATTGAGCCGCTGTTCAATGCGCTTTTATCTTGTTTGTTGTTTTATTCCATTCCTCCTCTTTATTCTCTTTTGATTTTACTTTTATCAGTCAATATAAAAATTACAAAACAAGGATTTATCACTTTTTTTTCTTTTCCTTCTTGAGGAGATTGAAGAATCCCAATCGTCTCCAAATTTAAATTAAAAAAATAAATACATTGTGTTCGATATCCAAAATTGAAAAAATAGATCATCAAATTAGATTTTGAAATTCTCTTTTATGTTTATAATATATAAAATTTAGTGAATTATAAACCACTACAACTAAAACAATTTAGTGGCTATCAATGAAAAGTTGGAGATAAAGTTGTAAGTTTAAACTCTTTCTTTTTTGGTCTTCACTTCTTTGAGTTCTTTCAATGTTCACATTGCCAAATGTGACTCGCATTTTATCTATGAGAAATATTATATACACAATTTGTGGATGCACTATTTTTATATTTTTAGTTTTGTCATATATATGATTATTTTTCAAAACCATAAATTGATAAAAAGAGACATAAATATTATATTTTTAATACGTCTTTTTAAATATATTTTTTAAGAATAATAAGGATCTAATTCTAGACTTTTAAATCATCAATGTTGTAATACTATATTATGATATTACTTTTTTTAAAAAACTTAAATTAATAAAAAATATATGAATAATAATTATATTTTATTATATAAAAAATAATATGAATATTATTTTTTATTCATTCATTTATTTATATTTGGTTTATTTTTTTGAAAAGAGTCACTCTTATTATATTCTGTTGACCAATGATAAAGAGAATGAAGGCAATATATATATATAAATCACTTTTTAGTACTTTTTTTATTTTAACAATAATAAAAGTAGTCTCTAATATATTTATTATTAATTAGATATTAGCTGTTTTAATTATGCTTTTATCGTTAAAATAATGTTTCAATAACTATATAAGTAACGGAAAAAAAATTTTAATTGGCTGCAAAAAATATATAGTTATCATTATAATATATAATATTAATAACAAATATATAATTATTATAGTAATAATTATTATATTATTGTGACTAAACATTTATCTGTAAAAGTGATTCTTGTTATAGTATATATATATATATACACACATACTTATGTATAAAAGTTCTGTAGCTGCAGTAGTCAGTGAAATTTTTCATGAAATTTATCTGAAATGGTACTGGTTTCATGTTTTTGTATTTTTAGTGACGTTTTTCCTTTATGAAACAGCCCACTTTATTCATGCATGCCGCTTGACTCGTTTTTCTATATATGTATAATGTAATTTAATTATATAAACCCCCAATAATAGTAACCGCTTTAATTTTCACTCTTTCTTAATGCTATACGCCTTTCTTGGCCAAGGAAATGTCACTGTTCCCACTAATTTCTTTCACTCTCTCTCACAGTCAGACAATTATTTTCCTCATCCTGAACTATGTCATCAAAGATAATGAGCTTCCAATTAAAGTAGCATTATTCGAGTGGTAAATTAAATTAAATATCTATATCTCATATATATATATATATATATATATATGAAGGATCTCTTTCTTCAACATGCCATTGGGATTGAACACCACTCTTAATAATAATATATAGTAACAACAACCAATCTTATTCATGCAAACTTCTTTGATTGCCAAAAATAAGGTCACAGTCATATACGAGAGGCTTTAATGGGGGACCATGTACCATGTACCTTGGTGTCATTGAAGTTGCACCACTTTATTATTAGTAGTATTTATTAATTTGCCATAATAGTTAGAGAAATTTCTCTGATCTATCTGACTTGAACATGAACACTAGCTTGCCCATTTGCTTTGGCAACATATTGGGCGACATTGCATTGATCCATCTTGTTATTACTAATGATCATGACGTTCAATTACGTCATTTATTTCTCAATTATGTAGCCAACGCAGACCAAACACATTTACATTATGTGTTGTGACTGTATATTAAGTTCGCAACTTGTTAGGTGAGTATAAAGAGACTATATCATTTAAATTATAATTTATTGGTATTAATTTGTTTTATGTTGAACTAATTATAAAATAATTATTTAATTTTTTTAAATTTTTAACATATTAAATTATTTAAACGGGTGTT
>NC_029777.3:12639351-12654923 GCF_000817695.3 Arachis duranensis | reverse complement strand
TTAATGGGATTAATAATTTATATTATAACAAAATTATAATAATAAATTAAAATACAAAAATTATACTTACAAATTTTAACAAAGTCAAACAAAAATATTTTTTTATACAAAATCAAAAGTAAAAATTTAATAAAAAAATATAATTATATATTTAAAATATTTGAATACTAAAGAGACTACAAGTAAGGAAGTAAAGGGTAGAATTGGTAAAAGAAAATAAATTCAATCTTAACGTGATTTTCTAAACGTAGAAGCTACAATTTTCAGCTTCTTATAAACGCACGTTACAAACCTAAAATCCGTTGGCGTTTAGAAATAAAAAAGCATCCAAACAAAAAGAGGAAGCATTCAATGCACTCAAACGTGCTTCTCTTCTTTGTAACGCAAAACCAAACACACCCTAAGTCATAACCTCTTTTCCTCCTCCATCATCGTCATCATGATCGTCATCGTTATCGTTATCATCATCTTCTTTTTAATTATACGTATCGTCGTTATCATTACCGTCGTTATTATTATTGTTAAATTTTTACCATGTTGATGATATTGTCTGATCCAAAATTGATTTTGGATATGTTTTCTTTTCACAATTAAGTCTCGTTTGTATATTTATTTTCGAACTGAGTTTATGTGTCACAATCATAATATAATTTTAGTTCATTTCTGAGTTAATTATGTCGCAATTATTATGTAATTTCAGTTCATTTTTTAGTTAATTGTGTCGCAATCATTATATAAGTTTAGTTCATTTCTGAGTAAATTAAGGTGCATTTGGACTCGTTGTCCTACACAATTCAAAACTCTTTCGCCTCTTCCTCCTCATCTTTTACTGCTATTTCTTCTTCTTTTTCATCTTTTTCTTCTTCATCTTCTCATTTTTTTTTATTTTTTTATAATTTTTCTTGTTTTATTCTTTCAAGAGGAATAAAACTAAGAAAAAGAGAAGAAAATAGCAAACAAAAAAGAAGATGAAACATATTAATGACGTTGTTTGATCCAAAATTAATTTTGGATGTGTTTTTATTCATGATTCAGTCTTGTTTATGTGCTTATTTTCGAATTGAGTTTATGTGTCGCAATCATTATGTAATTTCGGTTCATTTTTGAGTTAATAATGTCACAATCTATTATGTAATTTTGGTTCATATATGAGTTAATTGTGTCGTAATCTATTATGTAATTTCGGTTCATTTCTAAGTGAATTAAGGTGCACTCGAATTCGTTATCCTACACAATTCAAAACTATTTCTCCTCCTCTTCGTGATCTCCTAATGCTTCTTCTTCTTCATTCTCATCCTTTTTTTCTTCATCTTTTTCTTTTTATTTTATTTTCTCAAAATTCTTTTTGATTTACTCTCTTGAGAGGAATGAAACCAAGAAAAAAAGAAGAAAATATCAAATAAAAAAGAAGAAGAAACATATTAATGACATCGTCTGATCTAAAATTGATTTTGGATGTGTTTTTAATTTGTTCATGATTTAGTCTTGTTTGTGCACTTGTTTTCTAACTGAGTTTATGTGTCGCAATCATTATGTAATTTCGATTTATTTCTGAGTTAATTGTGTCGCAATTCATTATATAATTTTATTTTATTTCTGAGTAAATTAAAGTGCATGGACTCGTTATCCTGCACAATTCAAAACTCTTTCTCCTCACTTTTTACTGTAATAACAACAATAATAGCAGCAACAAAAGAATGACAATAAAAAAAATACGCAAAAAAAAAAAGAAAAAAATATAAAAAAAAAATAACGATAATAACGTAAAATTCCATAAATAAACGTAAATAACTTAGTTCAAAGAATAAATGAATGATATATGTATATATAATCACACTTTCTTATTGAAAGTAAATTTTGTTGATATTAAATCTACTTAATTAAATTTAAATGCCAATATTATTTGAATCCGTAGCAGATCTGACAAAAAAAAATATGGTTTTGTAAGAATGAATTAGAGCATTAATTGATGCGATAACTTTTTTAGGTGTCTTTGATAATGGAAGATATTTTGAAAATGATGTGTCGGCGTAGGCGTAGATATTTAGTGATATGATATTACGGGTTTACAGTTAAAGACACTGGATTAAAAAACTGAATATATGTAGTGTTTGATTTTTATGGTACATTTTTGTTATATTTTGTGTGTGATTTAAGTACTGCTAAATATTACTGGTAACAAAACAAAGGTTTAAATTTTATTAGTGATTTGTTTTTTATATTAAATAACAAATAAATGTCTAGTGGTGTATAAATAATTAAATTTTAACTTTTAAAATAAAATAATACGCACTTAAAATATATTAAAAAATAATTATATAGAAATTTTTTGGTAAATAATGAAATTGGAGAAAGAATGAAAAATATAATTACATTTCTGAAAAAAAAATAGACATTATATATTATTATAAAACTATTTCTTCATATATTTTTTTATTTGTCTTATGTTAAATTTTTTTTAGATCAATAAAAATCAAATATTAAATTTTTAGGTTATAAAATTTTAATGTTATGTTATAAAATATTTTTAAAAAAAGACTGAAATTGATAAAAAAAATCACATAAATATATAATTATATCTCGAATACATATGATGTTTATTTTAATTTTTCTTCTGTATTGTAAAAAGAGAAAATGGAAGTCTTGATTAAAAAATATTTTTGATTGTAGTATATATATAATCCATGTTATATACTTATATATGCATTCTCTTTGTTGAATAGAATTGTTTATGAGTGAAGGAGAGAAGAAGAAAAAGGCAGAAGAGTGTACCTAACAGAATGTATGAATGTGTTGGTGGCATTTGAAGAAGGCCGTCGTTTTGGGCCAGCTACCATCCAACTCTCATTAACTCTCTGACGTGATGGGAATTTACTCACTGCCATGTGACCATCTACACATATATCCATCCATTTACTCATTCATATCAGTTTCCTATTTTTCACATCCACTTGCTACCCATATATTTGTTAACCAAAATAAATTATTCAAAAACAGCTAAAATTTATTTTATTTAAATTTTATTAATTATTAAAGATAAATTTTGATTAATTTTTATTTTTAATATTATTTATATTTAAATATAAATTTAATTTTAATATATTAACAGTGTATAGAACGTTTTAAATAGTCGTGTAATTATATCTATTTTTTTAAATGATTATATACGTAGTTAATGTAAAAGATAATTATTTTTGCTGATGTGACATTATGTAATTAGATGCACGTATAAAATTATTTTGCATTAACAGTGTATTAAATTAAATTCTTCAAATATTTATTAAAATTTTTAAAATATTATTATTATTATTATTATTATTTGACAATTTTTTAGAGCATAGATTTTATTCGGTTAAATTTATTTGATTTTAATAAATATTCTTTTAATAATTAAAAAGTATATATTTAACAATACAATATAATAAAGATGAAATAAATAAAGTCAGAAACACGAAATTAATATATAATATAATTTTTTGAAAGAAAATAAAGAAAAAAAGAGCGATGATGATTTAATTTGTCTAGACCAAATAATCATGGGTTCAAATTTCATTTATCGAATAAAAGAAATAATTGATGATGATGAGGACGAAAGTGAAAACCCTAATATAGCTAGGTCTAGTATCCTTTCATCAGGTATATTATTGAAGGAATTGAACCCCTTCATCCCTGGCATGCATGTTCATTGGTCTGGTTAGGGTCAGATTTTGTGTGTCTTGTTCGTCGTTGTTATATATAGATATCAAGATCTATATAGTATGTATGTATATATGTTAATTGAATTCATCATTCTCTATATATTCCCCTAGCTAGCTAAAGAACAGAAGATTGGGTTGAATAATATATGTGTCTTGTTATTAATTTGGCGTAGCTTAGGGAATGGAACAAGATGGGTCACTGTCCATTTGTTCCTCCTTATCTTTATTTTCATTAGGTGTCATGACTGTGACTTTGCCTCTTATAACTAGAGCTTTCCATCAACCTCCTAATTTACATGCTCCATAGCTTTCATTCTTATATGTTAGGTATTCATTCATATACACATACATCTAATGTATGTAATACTTGGATAATGTTTGCACTACTACTTTTATATATATACCATGAACTTCTATATACTATATATATTTCATGTTCGGAATGATTGTCGTTTGGTTTCAAAAGTTTAAAAGCGTAGCTATAACATTAAAGACTCTACATCTAACGTTGTAATTCAAATTTATTGAATTATTAAAGGCAACTCTTCGATCTTGGACAATTAAATGTTTGTCGCTTATGGTGTGGTAATATTTAGATAAAATGTAGTGATAAATACGATGAAAACTCAAGTACAGTCGACTTTACGTGAAGTTGCTAGTTGAGAGCAGTTAGATGAAAATTTAGTCAAATCATTCGAATAATCTAACGGCTCTCAGTTATCAACTTTACGTGAAACTGACTGTACTTGAGATAACATTGTATAACATTTTTATTTTTATACTATCTATGAAAATTGGCACCAATAATGAATTAAAGTTTCACATTTTTATGCTATACTCATCATCTAAAGATTAACTAATAATACTTAAAAGATAAAAGGAATTATACATTGATCTTCTAAGATTTTTATAAGAAAAATATATTATTTCATATTATTAGGTCATTATTGAATAGTATTTTTAAATGTGAGTTTGATAATAAATTTAATACGATTAATTTATTATTTTTTTAAATTTAACTTATGTAGTCATATATTAACAAATATTTTAATATTTATTAGAATATTATTTAATTATTAGTTTAATTTAATCAATGATTATTTTAATTAAGAAGGAATAATGTATAGTTATATTATTTGCGAGTACTAAGAACATAATAATAATATGACAATAATTGAGAATACTAAATATTAATTAGGAATAATGAGTTAGTATAAAATAAGTTTCAATTTTGAATTTAGAAAAGATCTTATTAAATGAGTTCGTTTCAAATTAAAATATGATCCAATTCAATTTAAAAGACGATGAGATTAGAAAACTAAAATTGATACCATACATACATATAAATTAGTAATGGAAAAAGAAAATTATGCTACTTCTCATTTCTATAAATAACTATGTGATTTAATTTCTAATTCTTAAAGGAAATTTTCAGTGTGAAAACTTCTTGATCATGAAGCATAATTTGCTGAATTCGCAAAATCGAAAACGAAATAACAGAAAAAAAGAGAAATAATTTGGAAAAGAAATAAACTGAATGAAGTGTATTTCATTGATTGAATCTAAATTTAAAGTAATTAAATATTTTATCTAATTATTAATAAAAATATTTTTATTAATAACTAAAATATTTATATCTTATTTATGTTATATAAATAAAATTTATAACATAAAATAACTTATTACTAATTACTTTATTACTTCTGTGGTATATATATTATAAACACTTAATAATATATATTAAAAATACATTTGGCAAAATACACATGTATGCGTAGGCTTATTAAAAATGTTGGATAACAAAAAAAATTAATATTTATTAATTATTAAATATTAAATAAAATATATTTAATTTTTTTATTTTTCTAATATTTCCGTACATTCATACGCATAACACTTTTAAGAGTTTTTATCCATTATTTAGTTTTAACCAAATTTTGCTTACGATGCAATCAAATTGCCATTAAGCCAAAATGAAACCCCGATCATAGTAATTTATTTGTGGAAACTCAGGTGTAGTCGACTTCACGTGAAGTTGATAATTGAGAGCTGTTAAATGATTTGACTGATTTGACTAAATTTTCATCTAACGACTCTCGACTATCAACTTCACGTGAAGTCGACTGCACCTGAGTTTTCATCAAATTTATTTTTTTAAAGAGTAAAGTATCGTTTTTGTCCTCAACATTTGGAGTAAATCTTATTTGTGTCCTAACAATTAGATCGTCCTATTTGTATCCCTAACGTTTGTAAAAGTGATTCAATGTTATCATTCCATCAATTACATATTATGAACACTTTAGTTTGAGTTTTAAAAATCTCTTTTTGAAATTAGAATACAAATGTCTGAGATAGAATCGATAATCCACTTCAAAAAATAGCTCATCAAAAGTTGAAACTAATTCTTACAACATTTACATAATTCACTTTTTATGGACATAATTGAATCTAAACACAAATAGTGGGTATAATATTAAAATCAAACGCATCTAAGTGATACCTAATTGAGAATGAATATATCTAAGTAAGAATAATTGAAAAATATAATCTGATTTTTTAGTATAATTGATAGTAGGATAACATTGAATCACTTTTATAAACGTTAGGAATACAAATAGGACAATTTAAACGTTAGAGATACAAATAAGACTTACCCCAAACATTGGAGACAAAAATAATATTTTACTCTTCTTTAAATTGTCGGCTAGCTGAACCAAATATTAGAAAAGGAGAAAATTTTCCTTCAAGGAAAAAAGAAAAAGCAAGAATAATAATGTAGAAAAAAACGAGAAGGCAGCATTTGTGCACATAAAAAGCATTAAAAAATTTGGCTGGAGAGAGGAATGATGAAGGAGACAAACAAGTTAACAAGATGCATATACAAATATGGATGGACCTAACACAATGACCGTGATGGATATGGTCTGCTTTTTTTCTACATGTATGTAATGTATAAGACCCTTAATTGTCAAATATAAGGATCGTTTCTTTGAACTCTTATTAACTTCAAAACCCTTTGATGCCCACGATATCATTGTTTTCTGAAACTACAGCCTTGGACCACAAAGAGCCATCTTTTTCAGATATTCAATTACCACTGTGTTGGGCCCACACCCCCTAAATTATGTGATATCCTTTCCTCTCTATATTTTCTTTCTATTAATCATTATTATCTTTATTTCATACACACAAACAGCTGAACAAAAGAAAAAATAAGTTTCTATCCCTATCTTGTCTTTATATTCTTTTTAAATTATTTATTCTTTAATATTATTTATATCATGCAAATATAAAATTTAATTTTAATGTACGATAATAATAATAATTATTCAAAAAATAAATAAGATATACAATTGATTGGTTATGCAAAAAATTTTGTAATATAATGCTAATACACAATATCAAAATTAAATTAAATTTAATATGTGTGTGTGCGTGTGATGTTTATAGGGAAATATCCGACATCATATATATACACTCCCAAAGTTCAAATATCATCTAATGTTGTGTGGGATTTAGTGTATATTTTTGTAATTCATAAAAGAATTGTGTATAATCTCACATAATTTTAACAAGTTTCATTGTAATAATGAACTAGTAAATTACCTATGTATTGCAAAGGTTTTTTTTTCATTCTTTATTTATATTAGTTTTCATATGTGTCACTATTTTTAATAAATTGAATTGATTCCGTTAACTGACTTGAGATATAGATAATTAGTTGAAAAATATGTTAGTTACATAAAAAAAATAAAACAATTTTTTACTATTTTTATTTTCTAAAATTTTAAAAATAAAAATAAAAAAATTAATTGAGTTGATTTATATTATAGTTGGTTCCTTAAAAATTTTTCATAATTTATTTATTATAGTATTAGTAATAGTAGTTCATATCTATGTAAATATGTTGAATTTCAATCATATCAGAACTTAATTAAAAAAATTGAGACCTAGCATAGCTAGCCAATCAACAATGCAACTTAGTGAAAATGATTCCATTTCAAGCAATTTTATTTAATAAACTTGTTCAACAAATTCCCTTTCATAAATGAAAAAAATGGACATTTATTTACATTTTTTTTCCAAAAAAATATTAAAAAAAAATGTATGTCCATTATGTATTGTTCTGGTTGACTACTATCAGTTCTAATCTTCCAGAGATGCTTCTATCGTTCAATCGTTTTCTAAGGATTTTAATGGATTCGCATTGATGGATAACGAGTGGCCGTTCATCTATCATTTTGATAGATTTATGGTTCTCTGTGCCTTGATTTCATACACATGATTGCAATTCATTGATTACATCTTCATCTTCCATTAATTCTATGACTGAGCTAACTTAATTATTCCAATGAAATGCCTCCAATAATTAATATAAGTCACTTTTCATATTAGAGTTTTTCTATCAAGTCTTTTTGACATAATAATTCAAAGCATTTGTTAATTAAAGTTATTATATGGGGCTTTTATATAGACACTTGTTAACGTATAATAATTTTAAAAAAATTAATTATCCTGTCGATTCCTATAATTTTATCAAATTTTTAATTATGTTTCTATATTTTTTTAATTGGGTCTTTATACTATATTAAATTTTGTAATTAAGTTCCTACAATAATAAAAACATTAAAATTAACGGAATATTTTGTTAAATTATACAAAATATTTAGTCAAGTGTTAGGCATATTTGTTTTGTTTAATGGAATATTTTGTTAATTCTAACGTTTTTGTCACGACACGGACTTAATTACAAAATTTGATACGCACGGTACAGGAACTCGAGCGAAAAAAAAAGTATAATGACCTAATTAAAAATTTAGTAAAACTATAGGGATCGATATAGTAATTAAACCTAAAAAATTAGGCAATTGTTAACGTTATCTATAATAAAAAAAAATTTAATTTATTTGAAAATAAATTGTAAAAGCAATAAATTATATATGCAGAAAATAAATTTTCAAGGTCCTCTGATCTTTTTTTATTTTTATTAAATGATCTATAATTAACATTTTAACACAACAGTGTCACTTACTATCCAAGTTCTAAAGATTAATATATGCATACTAAAAGAAGGTTAAATTATTTTGATCAAATTATTAACTTCGTAAAATTTAATTAATTTTTGGATAATCACAAAATTATATTGTAATTAATGAATGACTATGACTAAGGAAAATATTAAAAAAAAGGAATAATAATGCTATTGTTTTAAATTTTTTAATTGAGAATTTAATTTTTAAAAAATGAATTATTCCCGGAGGGATTGAGCAGTACTAATCAATCGTGTTAATTAAGAGTAGCAGCTAGGAAGAAGAATGATGCCTACTATGATTGAAAATGTAATGATGAATAGTGATAAATTGACTATTGCGTGTTTATTAAACCACATAGATGCTAAATAAATTAAATGGGATCCACAAATTGAAGACAAAATTTTTATCCAGTGTAGTAAAATTAATTACTGACTTAAATTATTTCCACAAAGTAACTTTATTTGTTGGAGTTGTCACTGTTAACTACAGACAGTCATGTGTGTGGGAGAAAATTCATTCAAAGTTGTACGTTGGTTTGAGTTTGACATTGAAGAGAGTACAGAATAGTATCTGAATTTGGTAGTTGTAAGTTAACGACGTTCACATGAATAATGTTCCCTTCATTTACTTCAATCACTCAGAATTGGTCCACATCCATAAATCATAGATGTTGACACTAGAACCTGTTCAATGGCATCTTTCTATTTTCTATGAAATTTTTTTATCTCCTAACTATGTAGTCGGCATCATTATTATTCTCTTATATATAATTATTAACTAATCACATATTACACTGCACAATATAAAAAATAAAAACATGTATTATTACATTAGTCTCGTGTATAAAATAATATATCTAAATAATTAATTTAGTAAATTATTTTTAATATTTTTATTTAATTTTTTGTCCATATTTTACGGTCTTCTCATCAATCATATTCATAGGCCACCTCATAATTTTTGTTAGATTATTTCGTTGTTTAATTACAACACTCTTTTGATGCACCTTTCTGTACACTTTTTTACTTTTAGATATATAACAAAAAGAATTAAAAGAAATAATCGTACATTATTTTCAGAAAACAAAGGTGTATAATTTAAAGTGTATTAAAAACGGTGCAAGCCAAGTAACAAATTTTTTTTCTTAACATCATCTTTGAAAATAAACTAAAGTTATTTCAGAAATGTGTATATATAATAAGGTGAAAACTCAGGTAAAGTCGATTTTACGTGAAGTTAATGTCTGAGAGTCATTAAATGAAAATTTAGTCAAATCATCTAACAGCTTTTAAATATCAACTTCACGTGAAGTCAATTGCACTTGAGTTTCTACCATATAATAAAGCTTAACATCATCTATGGGTTTAGGGTTACCCAAAGAAAAAGAATACTAATAGTTCTCAAAAAATTAGTTTTATTATTATTTAACGAATTTAAAAAAAAAATCGTATTCTCCTAAAATAAAAAAAAATTACTAATAAGAGTGTCTTATTTAATTTTTTTTAACTGAAATCGTCTCATCCTTAGTAAAAATGAACACGAATTGGGTTAGATATTTACTCTAATTAACTGGGTGATTGTATAATTTTGAATGGTCCACCATACCAAAAAAGATCATCATATCCTTGCTTGTGTCCAGTAGCAAACGTTGTCAGCTTCTTTCTTGGTTTTCTTAGCCATTACCTCTTCTGAGCAATATCTATTTATATCTGTCTATGGTTTCCATAATTTCTTTCCTCTAACATACATGTAACATTTATATATTCAAGTTGAAATTTAATTGCTTTCTGTGCCTCCGCATCAGTTGCACTGTCTCCTCCTGTGCTTGCTACATTTGTTCATGTATCTGATGAGATTGAAAATGGTGTGATAAATATGTATTTACTTGGTATGCCCACCAAATAATGCAGATGCTGCAGCATACTTGCCAGTCTTCATTTTAAAATATATATATATTTTGTGTACTTGCTCTTGTTACACTGCTAATTGACATTATAAAATGTTTTGTATAAGTCTTTGCAATCATATCTGTTTTTTTAGATGACTATTTATATAGTCAATGTGAAAGATAGTTATTTTTTTGATATGACATTACAAAATTAAATGCTCGTGTAAACATTGACAATGTATTAAAATTAAATTCTTGTTCTCATTTACATTATTTTATGTGAAAGAAAGTTTGGAACAATAGTTGAGTTATCTCTATATTATCATAAATCATGATATTATTTCTGTTAAAAATTTAAACCGATAAATGAAGATAATATGAATGTTTTTATATCTCTACATGATCTCAAAATAATGGATTCAAGTCAGTAAAAAATAGGCACTAGTGTAATTATATATTTTGAGTATAATCTTTCTTTAGATCATGTATTGATTCCGAATATTTATGCATCGAACCATTTTTTTTTAAATTATTTTATGTTTTTAGAATTTTATTAAAAAAAGGTAAAATAAGAAAACACGATTTTATTATTTTTTTGTTGTTTATAAAATTTAAAAAATAGAAAATTAGTAAAAATAAAAAGAGAATTTAAGGGTTAGAAGAGATGAAACTAACATAAGTTATTGTGCTGTTAATGTATGTGATGTGTGAGGTGTTGCCTTGTGTGGCATTCTAAAGTGGTCCAAAGAGAGAAAAAGCTAAAAACAGCCTCTAATGCTCTGTGCTTGTATCTTGTGTTACATGGCTTTCATCCACACATCAAGTTACTGGACATTTTCTAAAATGTTTAATAATGTAGGGCCCTTGATGGAAAGTGGGTGAAAACAAACGTCTCCATCATCCACACACTACCCTCCTCAAAAAGACAACACATCCACCATAATGCTTAGTTTAAAACCATAAAGCTAATTAAAGTACAAACTAGGAAAAGATGTATATATTCTTTTTCATACTTTCATTATCTCTATATGTACAAAAAATGCATGCCTTCTTTTTCCAACAAAAATAAAGTATTTTATTATTTTCATTAAACTTTGTGAATTATGTTTATCCAAGATTAATTCCACTTCCATTTTTCTATGTTTGGATTTGATAATTCCTTAATAAATTAGACATACATTTTTGTAGTTTTGTGTATGGATGTATTTATTCAGCGTATATGGTTATGAGAAGCTAAGTGCAAGTTGCTAAACGTTCTTGTGTCACAATCATAATCTCCTTTTGGACCAATTCCAGTGCACCACGTTTAGTTACAAGTCAATAGCTACCAATGTAGCTAGGTCTTTGAAACTGATGGCTTATGTTCCTTCCATAATTATTATTCAGTTAAGCACGAAATAGCTTTTTTTAAGGTATCCAAATATGGGTTTTAAATTTGGTTGGAAGTTTCTAACCAATCAATGAAACAATATAGTATATGGATTAAAACAGCAGTAGCACAAAACCCCACCAGGCCAATACATAATATTCCTTCATGCCCCCAAATAATTAATTCCCATTAGGATAAGGGATTTCCAAGTATTATTTACATTGGAAGAAACTAAAATCAGAAATGCCTTTCAGATTATGATGTATTTTCCTCTAAGAGTTATTGTTAACAGCTGGATTGGTATAACCAAGTGTAGCAATAAAGGCAAAGTAATTTATTGAACAGCATCTATAAGTCATAACCATAAAGTTTATTAAGAAGCAAATACCATGAATAATTAATGAGATGTGTCTTCGTGTGCTGCCAGTGAATCATATTTGTTTTCTTTGTAACATTAGCAATTAATTATTCCTTTAGAAACAATGTGAATTTGCTAGCTGGCTTTCCAAGTAAACAGAAAACGTTTCATGAGCCTATCTTTTTGTAATTTTCCCTGCAATTCAAAATGCCAGAATTCAGTTCTAACTACATTAATAATCTAAAATTGGTATTTGGACCATGACTGTTTTATTATAGGTATTTTTTATTTTTTTTTCAATTTTTATTATGTTATGTATTCAGTTTTGGTTATGCACTGAATTGATATACATCTTTTTTTTTTTCTATTGGATGAATGTAAAACTTATCTCATGTAGATTGCATATTTAATCCAATTGTGAGGAATTTATGTTGGTTCAATCAACATGACAAAAGTTAACATAAATAATACATGTTTATTTTATTTAATTTTTTTCTTTCGTTCATTCTTTTTCTATTTTATCGCCATTTCTTTAATTATTATGTTTTTTTGTAAACTAGTTATATTGTTTTATTTTTGGGTTAGGAAACAAAAACTTGGGCCCAATAATATGGTCTTTTTGTTGGGCGTAGTCCATTATTTAATTGGGCTTACTGAATAGCATGGAGGCCCATAAGGCCCAGAGATGGAGAGTGGGAATTTGCAGCAGAGGCAGAGAGAAGAAGCAGCGAAGAAGGAAGGAACAATGTTCTAAAAATCGGACCGACCGGTCGGTTGAACCGGTTCAACCGGAGACCGGTGTGTAAAACGGTCCAATCCCCTCTTAAAACCGCTTATACAAAAACCGTTCAGAAACCGATGAACCGGACGGTAACCGGCCGGTTGGGTCGGATCGGAAACCGACCGGTTCGCATAAAACAACGTCGTTTTCCCTTTTTTTTAAAAAACAAAAAAGTTAAAACCCAACCCCCCTCCCCAACACACACCAAACACCCCTTCCTTCGAACATCGAAGCAGCTAGCCCTAAGGTTCCCCAGACGGCCAGACCCAAAACCCAACTTCGTCGCCGGAACCGCCGCCGCCGTCCGTGGTTGTCTGCGTCTTCGCGGCCTCCTCCTTCCCCTGTCCCAAAGGCATACGGCCAGAGTTTCTCTTCTAGCTCGGCGCGTCATCCATTCTGCCGGTGAAGTTGCAGTTCGAGGCTTCCAGCTGCTGCGCCGTCGTCTCGCCGTTGACGTCCTGCTGTGGTGGAAGGTTAGTGGCACTGTGATTTCTGTTGAATACTTTGGATTATTGAATTTGAATGTCTCTGAAGTTTGAAGTAGTGATTTGTGATTTTGAATGTCTCTGATTACTTGATTATTTATTTGTGTTTTGAATATGAAATTTGTGATAAATGATAACTGATTTGTTCTGCTGCTGTTGCCATTTTTTTCTCAGTAAACTCATAAGCATTGAACTGTGCTGTTTTCCCTCAAATTAATTTTGGTTCATGTGATTTAATTGGTGTTTAGGGTACAAAGTGAAAAGCTATTTTTAATTGGATTTGCAAGGTGATTTTTGGTTGATTTTTTATTTAATTTGGTAATAGTGTTTATGATTGGGTTTATCTGGTTTTCATTCTTTTTGAATTTGGTAATAGTGTGATTATTTGTTGGTGTTTTGTAATATTTGTTGCTGAGTGATGGTTGTTCGTTCTTGCCTCTGTTTAGTAATATTTATTGAAAGAGCAATGCTAGGGAGCCAGCAACTTTTGTGATTGTTAGCCATCAATGATGATTTGATGGTGTGAGATTGGTGTGAGATTTCATCCAATGGCTCACCTTTCTCTGCTGGTTACATGCTGGACAAAATTCAATAAAATTGCTGGCCCTCTAGACTTTTCCTTATTGAAATTTTGTACATTTTCATTGCTACACTCTTCAACTATGGATTGTATTATATGCTGCTAGATTTGAACTCATCAAAGTTCCCTGAATTTAAGTTCTCCTTTGGAGACACATATTCAATTACCAGTGAAATGATAAACAATCCTGCATCACTTGGTAAACATGCATCTGCCTCTAGCTAATTCAATATAAATAGTGAATTTATTTATTTTTTTAATTCTTTACAAATTATTAAAGGGGGAATTGGAATACAATTAATAATGTCGGTACAAAGTTTTGGGCTGACAAAATTACCTTTGTTTCAAGGGTTTTATGTGTCACGGAATTTGCTAAGATTATTGTTATAATGGAAATTGTTAAAGTTTCAAAGGGTCATTCACAATTCCTTTGTGCTTGCAGCCTCTTAGCAACTTATGCCATAGTTAGGCAAAGCCTAGTCCAGTATGTATGCTCTTTGGTTCCCTAGAGCAAACATTGTGTGAATTCATGAATATTATAATGTTTCTTGGAGACATCTCATGTTAACAACAGAGACAAAAATTCACCTCACTGCACTATATAATCATGCATCCAAGCTCATATCTATTTCCAGTTAGTTTGTAGTTGTGTACTATAAGTGATTTGTACATATCATCGTAAAAAAAATAACTGGTTACAATTGTTTATTGAAAATGTGCAAATTTAAGTCATGAAAGTTGTTTGTATAATGTGAGATCTCAATGAATAAGTAGCTTTGCATTGTATTCCATGATTATTTGAACCTTCAGTGTTGTCTTCTTATCTATTTTTATGCTATTAATTCATCTCTACATGTTGCTTGACATATTCTAAAATCAATCAAAAGGCACCGTTGTATCATGTCTTACCTATTTGTCAAGTATATTAATATATTTTGTAATATTAATGTATTTTTGTGATTAATTCCTATTATTTGTAATATTAAGGAGATGGATTCACCATTAGTAGTACAAGGTTTGTTCAATTTGTTTGATCTTTTTTAATTCTTTACATTAGGAAAGAGATGAAAGAGATATTGTTGACTGAATGACAGTGTTGTTATGAGACAAACCGTTTTGCAAAAACCGGCTAAAAAAGCGGCCGAACCGGCCGAGTTTTTTTAATGTCCGGTTTTGTTTTCTTTCTGAAAACGGCGTCGTTTTGACGCCAAAAAGAAAAAAAGAACAAAACCCACTTGCAGTCCCAAATCAACCCTAACCCTCTCCCTTCTGAAATCGTTTTCTTCCTCTCCCAGCCGTCTCCTACCCAGCACCGCAATCTCTCTCTCCGTCGTCTTCCCCTTCCCTTCACCTGCGCAAGCTTGTCGCCCCACCCCCACC
>NC_029777.3:12628557-12639324 GCF_000817695.3 Arachis duranensis | reverse complement strand
CCCCCCCCCCTTTCTCTCTGACTCTCTGTGTGACTCCAACCCAACCCTAAATCTCTTTCCACCCGCCGCCTGCTTCGGTCGCCGAAAACCCACTATCAGAGGAGCACCCAGCCACGCCCCCACCATCAGCCCCCGGCGTCAGCGCGGTTGTTGCCATCCTCGTCTTCTCCTCTCAAAGGTCTATTCTTCTCCTCGCGTTGCCTTGTTCTCCTCGCCGTCGCGGGCGTGTCTACTTGGCTGTCTTCTCTTCGCAAGTCACCTCCGTTTCACTGCTCGGTCATCATCTCCGATAAGCACTCATCTACTCTCCTTGAGTTGCGTTTATTTTTTCTTTTTAATTTTTTAGATTGTTGTTGTATATATTCTGATTTCTGAGTTAATTACATGGATTGAGTTAATTGTATGGACATTGAATTCTGAATTAATTTTATGGATATTGGAATTTAAGATTCTCTTCTCAGGTCTTTATCATTTCAAGTTGGTTAATTGGATTTCTTAGTCCCTTTTGAGTTTTGAACCTCTTGACTACTTAACAATTTAGCAATTTGATCTTTGTTTATTTAATTTTTTCAGTGATTTCTTGAAATTGTAAGATTGATTTTTTTTTCTGAGTTGTTGATTCTGGATTATGGTGCAATGTTTCGATCATTGTTTATGCTGGTGTTATAGTTTTATTATTATTTTTATGAAATTGGAATACCTATTGTGGTATTATATGCATTTTGATTTTTGTTAGTTATGAATATTGATTTTTAAAATTGTTTTTGAATTTTTAATGGATAATTTATTATATAAAATTATAAAATTTTGAATTTTATCCATTTAAAAAGTATTAAATTTAAATATTTAAAAGTATATATTAAATTTTTAATAATTTAATTTTATATTTAGTTAAATCGGTTAAATCTCGGTTGAGTTCCGGTTAAATTTCTAACCATTGAACCAGTTATTTTACTAGATTATTGACCGGTCCGGTTCTTGCCACCTTAAGGAACACTCGCTGCTAGTTAAGAGTCGCAAGTTTGAAACATTAACGCGAGACTGTTAGGTAGTTCCACTGTTGAAAATGAATCGTATATAAACATAATCAAGCTTGCCTCGTGATCTGCGATTCGTTATTCTGTTGCAGAAGCAGATATGCATATTTCACATTCTTAATGGTGAACTAACTTCTGCTCTCTTCTTTTTCTTTGATTTGAGTTGTTTCGTTTGCAATTCTCGGATTAATATGCATATACTCCGTTTTCTATATATTCTTTTTCTTTTTAATTTAGATATTCAATTATAATTGTGTGCTATGATTTAACAATTTCTAATCTTCTGTGAAAGCGAATTGGGGCGAAAAGGGTCATTTGGGGGCTTAATATTTGTTTGATGCTAGAAATTCGATTTGAACTATAGTTGTTCTGGTGATTTGAAGTTTTTAAGGAGAAATTAAAATTTTATCAATCGTCTTTGAAAATTCAGAATATTCGATATTAAGATTGTTAGCTATGTTGTAATTGTAGTTTTTTGTAAATTTTGCAGTGTTTTCGACATGAAGGAAAAGACGAAAACTACTTCTACTGTCAAGCGCATTTTAGTGAATTGTACATCTCAGGTTTGTTTCTATCTTAGAGTGAGCCACTACTGTGATTTTGATTTTGAGTTACATAATGAAATTGCATGCAGAAGTAGAACATCATGTTGGCCTTAAGATTTACATAATAACTTTGGTTGCTTCTTAGTAATAGGTGACATGAATTTATCATTTTTCACTTTGAAGTATGTTTGTGGTTGTGATTAAACATCTTGTTGCTGGCAAAGGGAGGTAATGAGTTGCATTGTATAAATTAAGTGCTTGTCTTTTCTCTTATATTCTTTCCGCCCTTTCATAGTCATCGGTTGGTACTTGGTGGTTGATTATAAAAATTTATTTGGTTAATCTCATCTAATAGGCAAAAGCATATGGGAGCTGTGTTGCATCCAAGGTTCCAGAGATTGAACGTGATGTCTGTGCAAAGGAGTTTCTGGCATTAAAAAGTTGTATGCAGAATACGGTATTGTATTCTACAATTGGCTTGCCTTGAAACTTTTGCTACTACCGTGGCTTGTCAGTTCAGCTATAAAGTTGTTTGTTTCAATTTAAGGAAAAAGCAAAAGATACCTTCTATGTTTTTCATTCTGAGCAAAAGCATTCAAGAAAGACTGAACAGAAACCTTTCCGAAAGCTTCATTTAATTACTTCTGTGGGCTACAAACTACTTCTAATTTTAAGAACTGTTGGTTTTTCTTCCTATTTTTTGTAGTTATTATGTTGTACAGCTGAATAGTTGCTATATTTTTTGCATTTCTGATATATCTTATTTAAATCAGTTGAAAAAGAAGGTTTAAGCTCGCACTAAATAGCTTAGTGTTTATGAAGAGAAGCATTTAGAGAATAATTTTGCTGCCATCAGTCTAAGAGGAAGGTCCAATAGTTGGACATAGCACAGGTTCAACTTTTAGTCCTTGTATCACCTGTTAATTAAGATGCATTACTTAAATCTGCTGTCTAGTATATTTAATTTAGAGAGGTTTGCTGCAGTGAAAGAGGACTCAGCAACATGGCTGGAAAAGCATCAACATCAAAACCTAATATAGGTCTCAGCGGCACTGGTGGCCTTTCACATGCTTACATTCAGTATCCACCATTTCGGTGCAATGTTCCTGGATCAAAGGGATTGTTTTATGATGATGGAAACAAATTGCTACTCTCTCCAACAGCTGATCAAGTAATATGACGTACCTTGTAAAATTTTCCTATTTAGAGAAACATGATGTCGACCTTGTTACATTACTTTGAAATGATTTGTTATTAATCTATTTCCATACTCCCTTATTCAAATGTTGAATCCAGAATGATTGTTTTATTGTTCAGGTGTTTTCATGGAAAGTTGTTCCCTTTGATCCTCTTATTGATCCCACCACTGATTCAATAAGTGAGGGGCCTATTTTAGCTATTCGATACTCTTTAAACACAAAGGTTATCGCGATCCAACGATCGAACCATGAGATACAATTTCAGATCAGAGAGACAAGGGAAACTTTTAGCCATAAGTGCAGGCCAGAATCAGAAAGCATACTTGGTTTTTTTTGGACTGATAGCCAACAATGTGATATTGTAATTGTTAAGACCAGGTATTGTTGACTTTTCCACCCCTCTTTGGTGATAAAATTCACATTTTTTAATGATGCAGCTTTTTAATACATTCTGATGTTAAATTCATTGAAGACAACAAAAGATAGAGAAAATATTTATTAGCTGGAAATGTACAGTTTTTCTTCTTTTATATATATAAACATAAAATAAATGAAGAACTGAATTACAATCTATTTCAACAGTGGTCTAGACTTGTATGCATATAATTCAGCCTCTAAATCACTTCAATTGGTCGAAACAAAGAAAATCAATGTGAGTTGGTACGTTTACACACATGAAAGTCGGTTGGTTCTTCTTGCTTCTGGAATGCAGTGCAAGACATTCCATGGATTTCAGGTAAAACTTGCATATTATACTTCCTCTTTCATGCTAATTATTATGTTAGAAATACATTTATTTGGTTTGTCAAATAATAATAAGATTCATCATGAAATTACCTTGTGACAGGACAAGTTATTTGCTTGATATGAACTAGGATTTGTAATTAGTGTATGTGCAAAGACTTTATAATATCAAGCTGTAGCTAAATTTCAATACTGCTGACCTGCTTTGTAGCTCATGGAAGAATTGTAATTTATTGTTAGTCAAAATAGGATTTGAGATCATTATTGTTCAGAAAAAAAGACATGTATCAGTTCAGCTTCGTCATGTTGCTTAAGAGTATCAGTGTAGAATGTCAACTGACGAACTTCATGTTATTTCATGTGGTTAACACAGCAATGCATTTCTTGTTAGATTTCATCTGCAGATATTGTTCGCTTGCCAAGGTTTGACATGGTTATGGCCAAATCTGAGGCCAATAGTAAGCCTGTTTTAGCAGCTGAAGACATCTTTATTATCACTGTGTATGTATATCAGTATTTGATTTCTTTAAGCATTCAAGCTTAAGTCGTCATAATTTACACAGCTCACTTTGTTTTTTGTTTTTTGATTTTTTGGCCTTTTCTTTTTACAGTTATGGTAGGATATATTGCTTGCAAGTTGATAGAGTTGCTATGCTACTCCATTCATATAGGCTATATCGTGATGCTGTGATTCAGCAGGTTGGTTTACTCAAATTTCTTTGAGAGTTACTGTTTTGAATTTACCCTAAACTGTCTTTTCTTTAAAAGAAAATTAGAAATCTCCTCAGAACTATTATGCACAAATACTTCAATTTTGGTGATTTACCTATATTAATACCCATTCTGTATCAATACTCATATTATACTTTTGTATTTGTATTTTTTTTTTCTTTTGCATAATTCTAAAAGTTTTCCTTTTGGTGAATGTTTACTATGTTAAAATTTTATTACTTGAAAAGTTCAATATATAAATCTAAATTTGGCCCATATAAAGAATTTTTCTTCAATTATATTATAAATGTTGATAAATGTTTTACTAATATTTATTTTTATTATATATATAATCATGATATTTTTTGTTTAATATATATTACCATATCCATATTTTGTTATTGTATTTACATATGGTATCACACTGAATTCAATACTCATACCTAGGTTAGCTTAACATATCTTCTGAAAAAATGTCAATTTTCTGTCGAGGATGTTGTCCTATCTGGTGGTACAGGCACGTCAATTTTATTATGTTAAACAGATACAGTTTTGCGTGGGGTGGGAGTTCACGTGACGTTTTTAGGTTTATTGTTTCATATATAGAACAATTAATTCACATAATGGGTTGGTCAAGAAAACTGCTTTTTAATAACAATTGATGTTCCCTTTTATACTCTTACTCATTTTGCTCAAATCTGTTAAACTAAAATGGTTTTGGTTTTACTCCATTATCAATTTTGATACTATGTTTTTATTTTAAAACTAAAGAAATCAAATCACTTCGTGCCTATCAATTTACTTACTAGAATAAAAGAAATTTGTTATTAATTGACCATGGATAAGCAATCAGACTGCTATAATTCAATAAGAAATATCAGGACAGGAATTAGATTCTCATACTTTAAGAGACTTCTAATTTGACCTTGTAAGATTCATTATGTTAAAGTCAATACAATTCTGTTTCTTCTGATTGACCAAATTAACGTTTGCTTAAATTTTGTAGTAGAAGTTTGAAAAACAAAATATGTACGTCTAGGATAAGTAATTTCATTCTTTTATCTTGTGTGGTTTTGCATTGAACTATAGACAATATGAAACGAGAGTTGTGTTCATGATATTTGCAGGGTTCTCTACCAATATATTCCAGCAGGGTTGCTGTGAGTGTGGTTGACAATGTACTTCTTATCCATCAAATTGAAGCAAAGGTTGTCATACTTTATGATCTCTTTGCAGATTCTCGAGCTCCAATATCTGCACCCCTTCCTTTATTGCTAAGAGGTTTTCCTAGGTCCAGTACTACTACGTCTCAATCTAGTGGTAGAGAAAGTCAGAGTTCATACAGTAACGTGAGTAATCATGAAGCAGTTACCTATGCCGATTCATGGACTTTTCTAGTGCCTGACCTTGTATGTGATGTGACCAACAAGTTATTATGGAAGTTTCATTTAGACTTAGAGGTAAGTAATTTCTTCTTGAGTATCAATATCATGTTTAGTGTGCTTGCTTTTCACGAGTAGTCTTATATTGCAGGCAATTTCTGCCAGTATCTCAGAGGCCCCATCAATATTAGAGTTCCTGCAGCGGAGGAAGTTGGAAGCTAACAAGGTATCTTTCCCCCACACCCTACCTCACCGGAGCAATACTTTAGGTTTGATTAGTGCTTCAGATACAATAATGAAGCAGTAGTATCCCGTCGTGTACAAGGAGAAAATTTGTGATTGTTAGCTAGGGTTGAGCAACAAGGCACGTAAGAATAGTGTTAGACAAGACAGTTACCATCTGCCATATATATACAAAAAGCATGATTTCGTGTTCATTGCCTGGAAAAGTTACACATGTATGTGTGTTTTCAAGATTTTACATATACAAACAAACAACAACAACAACAAAGCTTTGTTCCACTAGGTGGGGTCGGTTACATGAATCAAACGACGCCATTGAGCTCTGTCATGTATCATGTTTACAGCGAGACCATATATTGATTTATTTTTTTTAGCTTTTGGGATACCAATTCTTTAGCAGTCTTGCTAAACCTAAGAATGCTAAATTTGCTTGTATACTTTATCAAGACATTGCACTGGAATCCAGAATGTGATTCTGGAAAAATCCCTTATATAAATGGGCCCTTAAGGCCATGCTTTTATTTTACATTTTTTTTCCCTAGAAAAAGACTACATATGTTAATGGTATTCTCACCTATATAAGTTTAGGGATGGCTTTCTTTTGCTCCGTGATCCTCCTGCAGACCTTCTTTCTTTGTTAGAGCATGTATGTTACTGGTGTGGGATTATAGTTAGGGGTGGCAATGGGTAGGGTAGGGTAGGGTTTGAACCCAACCCTAACCCTACCCGCGGGTTGAGTTTTTGACTAACACTCAACCCTACCCTACCCGCGGGTTGAGAAATACCCAACCCTAACCCTACCCGCGCTCAACCCGCGGGTATCCGACCCTACCCGCGGGTTGACAAAAAAAATATTATAATGACACAAATATCTCATAAATAACACAAGTATCCTTGGTTCAGTGGCTAGGAACCTTTTGCACATGCTTAAGGTCCTTGGTTCAACTCCCATATATAACATTTTTAAACATATATAACACATATTATGGAAGGTGCGGGTAGGGCGGGTAGGGTTGAGACTCAACCCGCACCCTACCCGCTCCGCAGGCCAACCCGCTTCGTGCCCAACCCTACCCGCAGCGGATCGGGTTGGCAACCCTACCCGACCGGGTTGGGTCGGGTTGGGTACCCGCGCATAGGGTCCATGCTGCCAGGCCTAATTATAGTTATGCCTGCTGTCTGTATTCTTTTTCTTTTTTCTTTTTCTTTCAGATATTTAAAAAAAACATATACTAGTTTGGTTTGTAACTTCAAGTTAGTTATTTGATTATATTGGAATACATAACCTCATTTCTGCTCTTTCAGGCAAAACAATTGTGCTTAGGTATAATTCGAACACTTATTCTGGAGCATAGGCCTGTACCTGTAGTTGCCAAAGCTATACACGTAGTGGTTACCTCATACTCTCATTCAATTAAGACCGGTAGCTATCTTAAGGGCCTGAAGCCAGAGAAGCCATCGGCATCTAGTGTACAAAATGCTGGTGCTGATGTATCTGCTGTAGGAACAAATGCAATTGGAAAATCAATTGCACATGAATCCGATGCAAGGGTGGACAGAGGATCTTCTAGTAAAGCTTTAAGTCTGGATTCTGAGGATGAGTCCCGTACTGCAAATCCAAAACGCAATTCAAAGGAGACCCAAGTTGGGGATGAAGTGAATGATGAGAACTCCTCTGGAACTGAAGTTCATAATGCTCATGTTACGCAATCATCTCTGCAGCTTGGGCAAGAGGAATCCCAACTCGCCTCCGCAGCAATTTCGCCAGATGAGATGTACAGCTTTGTCTTTTCTCCCATTGATGAAGAGATGGTTGGAGACCCTTCTTACTTGGTTGCCATCATTATTGAATTCCTTCACAGGTATGCTATCACTCAATAGTCTAGAAGCTGTTTTACAGTTTTAGCTCCAAAAAGCTTACCATAGATTTTCCACTTTCTGTGTACAACAGAGAATATTAATTTTGCCCATTTAAAAAGATGTTGAAGTCTGCAACTTAAATTCCTTAACTACATAACGCAATTCCACATTCACATCATTTTGCCATAGGTTATGTGCACTACTGCTAGTATTTTTTTTATTTTTGGACCAGATCCTCAATGTTCTCTATTTATTATTGCAGTGCAAATGTGGAAAAGATTCGAGCACTCCCAAATCTGTATGTATTGATAATTCAATTGCTGGTCCGCAATGAACGATATGCAGAACTTGGGTTGTTTGTCATAAACAAGGTTACTGAAATTTCTCTATTATTATTTTGGAGGTGCAAGGCCTTTATACTAAATTATTGTTAAGTTTTATTTTGAAACTAGACTCTCTTTGTAACAGATTTTGGAGCCCTCTAAGGAAGTTGCACTACAGCTCCTAGAGTCTGGTCGTCAGAATACGCAAACTAGGAAGCTTGGACTGGACATGCTGAGACAGCTTGGTTTACATCATGATTATGTGATGCTGCTACTGCAAGATGGATACCACATGCAAGCATTACGATATGCACGGAAATTCAAGGTAATTATCGACTATGCTGGTGTTATTGCTTGCAAAAACTCCATCATTCACTGCATAGTAACTTAACTGGTAATTTTTTATAATCCAAATTGAGCAATGCTTTTGGCATTACGGTTGGGGAGATTGTGTTACTGGTAGTTAGTAGTTACTTCAGAGATGAGCAACGTGGTTATTGATTCATGAAATTGTCAAAGATGAAAAGCAACTGTTTTAAAGAGAGAGTATTAGAGCTAGTATTTACGGACAGACCAATGACTAATAAATGTATAGGGAAAAACAAGAAATGGTCATTGGGTCTTGGTTAATGATTTTTCGCCCTCTAAAATTGCAAAACTCTGAAGTAAACCAATGTCGGAATTATTTTCAGGTGGATAGCATCCGGCCGGCATTGTTCTTGGAAGCAGCATTTGTTTCCAATGACAGTCAACGTCTTGCTGCAGTTCTAAGGTTCTTTGTAGATTTCCTTCCTGGCTTCAAGAACACCTTAGACCATAATAGATACCTCCGCATACTGAATGAGATGAACACATCCATGACTGCTTGAGAAGTCTTTATAGAAACTAATAAAAACTGTATTTAGGGAAAATTTTGGGCCGGATTCTCATTTGGTACCTTTTTTAAGTGTGGGGTTATCTCGTTAAAGTTGATGTTGATATCTAGAAGATATGTGATGGATTCTAGCAATAGATTCATGTTGTATGTTAAGCTGCGTTTGCAACTGAGATTGAGAAATAGAGACTAAGAGACAAATACTAAATTAAGTCTGTGTTTGGTGTAAAATGTATAGGAATGAGTTATGTCTAAGTATCATGATTAGTTTAAGATAAATATAGAAATTGAGGGGTGGATTTGAAATTTGAAAAGTTAAATAAGAGTATTTTTGAAAAAAAATATTAAAATTTCAATTTCTGTCCCTAGAAATTTTCTATACTCAGACTTAGTTTCAATCTCAGGAAACAAATGTAGTCTTAATGTCTCAAAGAGGACCAGTTTTGATTTAAATGAAGTACTCTCTTTTCTTTTATTCTTTTATTTTTTTATTTTTATTTTTGGTCTTGTATTCTTTTCGTCTCATGAAATTTCAGATTGGTTCGGCTTGGGCCTAATGCAATTTTGTTAAAAGTTGTAATTCTTTGTAGGGATGATATGTGGTGGGTGTGTGGGAGATGTATGAAAATTTGATTTGATTTTTTATATTTTCTTTAATTCAACTCGATTCAGTATAAAATTTATATCAATGTAAAAATAAAAAAGTTATATTAATGTATTTTTATAATTTGAGAGTAGTTGATTATTTTTCTTAATTAAAAAATCTCTTAATAGTCTTTTATATTAATTTATCACAACAACAAAAAAAACGAAATATATAGTATAGATTGAATTATGTTTTCTTTAATATTGTGTGGATATTAAATATTTTTTTAATAAATATTATATAAAAATATGAAAATTGAAAAAGTACTACCCAAAAGTTTCACAGCTTATAGTGCTAAACAATACGATGGCAGGTGGACAAAAAATAATATGCATTAATGTAGCAGCAACCGATTAAATGAAAAAGTAGCTCAAATTTTATATTCTAGCTTTTGTTATGTTGTAAATTGAAACCTCCTAGAAAAGAAGGAATAATTAATCATAAGTTCATATCATTATTATTTTATTATTACATTATCTTATATAGAAAGTGGCACGCATGATGAAGCATATTATTATAGGTAAAAGAATAACGTACGTATGAACAACAGAGAATATGTCCTGATGTGCATAGCAAAACAAGCACATTAAGCCAAACCAACTGGGATTCTTCATGCGCAAGGTCTTGAATATATGAGTTAATTAAATAAATAATTGTTGAGACTGTACTATTCATTAAAAGTTGTTGCTAATTTGTTTTTTAATTTGATATTTTACAGTGTTTCATTTTTTGTGGAAACTCAGGTGCAGTCGACTTCACGTGAAATTGATAATTGAGAGCCGTTAGATGATTTGACTTATTTGACTAAATTTTTATCTAACGGCTCTCAGCTATCAACTTCACGTGAAGTCGACTGCACCTGAGTTTTCACCTTATTTTTTTAGGTTATTTTTAAGTAATACTAATGTCTGTATAATTTTTTAATAAAGAGGGGGTATAATGGAATTATTGAACCGCAAGGTATGGAAATTATTTTAATTTATTATTTGAATGATAAATATAATGACCCTACAATCAAATTGAAGAGGCAGAAGCAAGATTCTTTTTGTTATGCATGCATGGCATATATTTATCATTTTTTAACATCAATAAAGTGTGACTAATGCATTTAAAAGTGTGGCTGAATGTATTTAACCACATTTTTTGTTGGAAACATAAACGCATGTAATGTATATATGAGATAAGCACTACAATAAAAATGTT
>NC_029777.3:12593628-12628551 GCF_000817695.3 Arachis duranensis | reverse complement strand
TTTCAGGCGTAATTTGGATATATGAAATTATGAATCAATAATATTATGAGTTTAATTAATCATGCATGCCTCATATTAATTTGTTCTGTGCTAAATTTTGAATTTATTGTTGATAGGAATAGGATTTAGACAATTGCATGCATGCACTCTGCGTACATGTCTGGCTATAATTTGTTGATCAGACAAGACTTTAATTTCTGTCCGTTTCTCATGCCATTGTTTTCGTCATCATGGGAAGCTAAATACTAAAATGACAGTTCACTTAATATGTCACAATCATTAAATCCTAAGTTTATTACTTAATTAAATATGAAAAAATTGTTTAAATAAACAAATTAAATAAGCCAAGCGCAACTCTCTTCAAAATGAGACACAAAATAAGAAAGAAACAAATTCCAATAGAGACCATATATGTGATCTAAAATAAAAGAGAGAATACAAAGGGGAAATTTTTTTAAATTTAAAAATAATGGATATAACAAGATTTCATGATCAACCTCTTACCCACAGAAAGATGAAATCATATATGACCAAGGATTAGTCGGTAGTTTTCGACTGACGGATATCCGAAATATTTTTCCTATTGATCTAAAAAATAATAGACTGTAATAGTAATACTTACAACTATAGTAATATATTATTTTTCAGAAAATTCCATTTGTTAATTAAAATAAAGATGGGACAAAAAATCACATTATATTGCATTTCCACGTATTTATAATTAAGTAGAAACTTAACTACAGTTAATTTCATATAAAGTTGATAGTTGAAAGTCGATAGATAATTTGATATATTTGACTAAATTATCACATCTAACAACTCTCAACTATCAATTTCACATAAAAATAATTACATATATGTGAGTTTTCACCTTATAATTAAGGCTTTTTTTCTTTTGTTGTGATAATCAATTTCATGAAATAGTAATATTAGGGAGATAAAATAAAATAAATTCTAACTATTTTTTATTTTTTTTTATTATCAAATATTTCTGAGCATAAAATTAGTTCTTTTGGTATATTAATTAGCAATGCCCCCTTAGTTTGATATTTAAGTTAGGTCGATTGGTAATAATTTGCAAGAAGAAAAGTGACAAGAAAGTCAAAATCAAACTAGAACAAACTAAAGGTGTGGGGATTTCCAGTCTTTTCAGGCCAAACACAACTTTTATCATTACATTATTATCATTTATTTTGAATAAAAATGAAACATATATAGGCAAAGCATACAAAAAAAAAAAAGAATATATTTTCTTTTGCAATTTGCATAGAATGATTGATTGATTGGTTGGTTGGTACGTGGAGGATGACGCCTCCTCAAAACTAGGTTTTACATTAAAGCACCTATTGCCAATGAGCCTTGGCTCTAGTGGGATTTTTCTCCCCTCCTCACCTCAAGGTCTAGGGTTCAAACCCTAGATGATATAATTGAAGAAAAAATGTGATAAATATGTGAGGAGTGTGTGGGTGTGTTGTGTACCTAGGATTGGGGGTTGTCCAATCCATTGGGATACTTAGGATTGGGGTTGTGTTCAATTCACCGATAAAAAAAAAACATTAAAGCACCTATTCAAACGAAAATGTTAAAATATTTTCTTATAAAAAATACTTATATTAAAAGTGTGATTTATTTATTTAATTATATTTAAAAAAATATTTTATAATATATTAAAATTAAATTTTATAATTTATTATCTAATAATAAAAAAATATCTTCATATAAAGACATTTATAAAATTTTTTATCCACCTTATATTAATATATATAAATATTCATTCCATTTTACTTTCAATAATTATATATAATCTATCGTTCGTTAACTAATTAGAAGGTGCAACTAATCAACAGTTATAGTTATAGAGGTCAAGTTCAAGTTCCATCCCCTCCATACTTTCTACATCTTTTCGAAAATTTTTAAAGTGGAGCATATAATGAGATTTAATTTTCTCAATTTAGGTTCAGATTTAGTAAATTCGTGTCAAACTCAGAAATACAATTTTAACTATTGGTCTCTATTTAAAATTTCTTCTTTTAAATTTTTCGTAATTAAAATAATTTTATACATATTGTGATGAACATTGAAGATTTTGAAGATTGAAGAACCATAACCTATTTTGTATTGATGTGATCGAATAATAAAGGATAATCTTCTATACAAAAATTGCTACCATTTATATTCAAAGTTCAAATTAAAAAAAGATGCACTATCATATATTATATATCCCTAGCTACAATATAATCGACCACTTTTAATTGTTTAGTTTGGAGCATCTTTCATCGTTCTTCAATCGATCACTCACAAAGCAATCACCGGCAAATAATGTGGCAAAAAGTTTAAATTAAAAGTTATATATGCATAATAAACTTTTTCATTTTGTATTCGATTCTCATAATCTAAAAATTTCATAGATAGTGTGACATGAATAAAATTGGAGTATTGGACGGAAAAGCTTATCAGTCTTTTTGGCCAAATTTTTTGTTTCACATCTTGGTTTAATACTATCGTAAAATACCTTAACAATTATTTTAGATAAATACTTTGTAGTTTATAATATCCTATTTGAAATTGGTTTATAGCCTTAATTAAATAAACACTAATTAAATTACGTGAACTAATTTCAAATTTCATATTGATCAAACTTTGAAAAATATCAGTATCAACTAATTACTATAATGTTATGATAATATTTAACAATTTACATTATACTAACAGTGACAGTTGTGAAACGAAAATTTGTCAAGCAACTAATTGGAGTCAAAACGAAAAATTTAATAATTAATCATGGCACCCACTGATTTTAGACGAACTGACTTGTATAAATGTAGGTAAAGAGAAAAGGACTGTGACGAAGGAAACGCCAAATGAAATCAAAATACAAAATGAGCAATGCTAGGAGGCCAGCAATTTTTGTGATTGTTAGCCATCAACTTTTGTGATTGTTAGCCATCAATGATGATTTGATGGTGTGAGATTGGTATGAGATTTCATCCAATGGCTCATCTTCTTCTGCTGGTTATATGCTGGCCAAAATTCAATAAAACTGCTGGCTCCTTAGACTTTTCCATACAAAATAGTAAAAGAAGTGTTCACTAGTTCCACTAAAATTGCAAAAGAAACAAAAATAGTAAGTTCTTGGAATATTAAACTACTCCCCATTTGTGGTTGGGCATATGACTATTGGAATAACTACCCCCAATTATGAACCCTTATATCATATCATAGTCACACAAGGTATTAAGATCAACCATAGTGCCATAACGGATCATCAGCATTAACTTTGGTGTCTTCAGAAGTGTCACCTAGAGTCAAAAAGAATAAGTTGGTTCTCATTTTAAAAAGAATAAAAACTCCCTTAAAAAAATATTTGTTGAATTATTACCCCTTATATATTATGTACTCCTTATGTACTTCTATTATATAAAAAAAGTACAAGTAAAAAAAAAAATCTAAGTAACAAGAAGAATAAAAAAGGTACCCGTCTAATAGAAGCTGTACGTCTCTGATTTGCGTAGCACATCTCTCCCACAAAACAGACTCCTGCAGGTTAAGATTTGCACATCCTCGGAAGTCCAATGACTCCAGACGACGGCATTTGTCAAGGATGGCAAGCAAACCAGCATTAGTGAGCTGATTTGCCATGAGTGTGAGATACTGCAGATACTTCATAGTTGTGGCTATTGCCAAGACGGTGTCATCATTTCATTACCACTCTCTAAAAACGATTAACATAAAGCCTGAAAAAAATCTCATGTGTGTATTTTTTCCCCTTTTGTTTACTATTTTGCATTTTTTATTTTTCTTTCTAACTCGTGGTGTTTTTTATTTATGATGCAGAATAATGGCTAGGCTACTAGTGATCACTCCTGATGAATACTCCTTTAAGTATGAGGTCACAGAGACTACTGATGTAACTGAAATAAAACTTATCGTAGCTATGATACGCAGTTATGAAGAACAAGATTTAAGAGGATGGCTCGTGGATAGAAAGACTTTGGATTTGAATGACCGTGAACGGGCACGGGATAGTATGGAACTACATGAGACTGTATTGGACGGTGAATATGCATTATATTTCAATCTGCGGACTGGACTCCCTCCTCCCCGTCCGGGACCCGAACTAGGAGTGATCACTCCAATTGAAAGACTTCTGACTCGGGATATGCAACAGTAATATCCTCCAATTAGCTAGAACTCCGTCCAACGGCTATACAAGCATAAGCGTTGGAGAAAGAGGTTGAGTGAATCACTCGCCAGAAGCTAGGATCCATGGAGATGGCATGCCACTCATGGCACACATACTATTCTCCAGAACTCCTTTCATTCCCACCATGTGAAAAATCTTGCTAGTCAAATCCAGAGGAAGATCAAGCCAGTTTGGTCAAAAACATTAGAAATTAGACATTACTTTTTCATATATATATATATATAAAAGAACGTTAGACATTCTAACCCTAATAAACATATTCTATCTAGTCACCAAATAAAAGTAAGTCTTCATCTAACATCTATATACACTGGAATACTTTAAGAGTACCTAATTAATAAGATAAAATACTATTTAATATATAACTTTAATTACATTCCCTGTAATTAGGTTTGTGAGAGAAAGAAGAGTTTTCGAACAACACGATCTTAATCTTGAGTTCAATTATCTTATTTTGAGTTATATAATTATCTTGATCTATTCGTTTATTAATAATGCTATTTAAAAAAATTTAAATATTAAAAACATCTTTTATTCTTTTTAAATAAAATATAATTCACTTTTTAGAAAATTTATTTTTTTATAAAAGTATTCTTTTTACTCAAATAAATCAATAAAAACTAACAGTTAAGCTTAATTTGGTTAAGTCTATTACCATTTTACAACTATAATTAACAGTTATCTTTTGCGTTTATATCTCTCTTAAACATTAGTATTAGATGGACTTTTCAAATTTTATATTTTCATCCAATATTTTATTATCCAATATTTTCAAAATGTATTTTAAAGAAAGAAAGGAATGTAATACTCTTTTGTACAGTACGATCAATTTCTTATATTTTTATATTCTAAAATAAATAATTAAATTAAATTTTAAATTTAAACTTAGTTTTTACTATTATAAAATATTAGAAAAAAATTATTTTTTCATTCTTCTTTTATTTTTTTAGTTACTTTTCTTAATTTTTTAATTAATTCATAACATGTTCTTTTTGGATTTAAGTGATTTTTTAAAATTCTACTTCATCATTGATTCTTTATTTCTTTTAGTATGTTTGTTTTAACGATTAAATTGTGATTTTAATTATTAATAGTAAAATATAAAAAAATTGTTAACAAAAATTTTGATAAAATTATAATTTAATAATTAAAAAATTATTGAAAGGTATTTTAGAAAAAAAATAATATAATTATTAAATTTCTGATACAAAGAAGAAAAAAGGGGTTTAAGAAGGGAGAAAAGGTCTTGATGGTGCATGCGTGTAATGTGAGTCTTTTCTTCTGGCTTGATGACTTTTTTCTGTGCACTCTCTCTGAAAACTCCACATTCTAATTCAGATCCCCCCTTGCAGGTGAACCTGGACTATATTCATTGATTCCTTCATTTCTTCCATCTAATTCTCTCATACTCTGATTACTTGTACTCTTCTCTAGTACTGCTATACTATACTTGTGCTGTTATACTACACTTGTACCACTTTCAATTCTTCATCAGAATCCTCTATAACTTGCAATTGTTAACATTTGGTGCTTCCATTGAGTTTCAATGACAAAGAATACGCGTCTCCGAACATTGCAAGCTGCAATTTCTCGTTTAACCGAGCAATCGGATGGCTACATCGATCAATTCGCCTCTCTCATACAAATACTTGGTTCGTTACAGGAGCAGTTTGAATCCTTTAACGACCTAGCCGCCCGTGCATATGGCTTAGATGATGCTCTGCTTCTGGATTACTTTGTGGGTGGTTTTCATCCGGAACCGAAACAGGAGGTGAAAGCCCGATCTCTTTGTTGCAAGCAGTTTCTCTTGCCAAATTGTTCGAGGAAGCAACCGCCGTCTCGACCTACCACTACCCTAGCCCCAAAACCACTCACTACCGTTTCTCTTTCACAACTGCCGCCTCAAAACCCTCAACTGCTCCCCACCCTCCAAAGCCAAACATAAGCGCAAATTAACCCCAATGGAGATACAGTTTCATAGAGGAAAGGGCATCTGTTTTACCTGTGACAAGCGCTATTCCCCTTCCTACAAATGTGCTTCCAAGCACTATTTTCTAATCCAAACTGTAGAGGAAGTCCCTACTGACCAGGACTCTGCAATTGAGATTCTTGAAGTGGACCAAACCCCGTCGATACTAGCTGAGGACAGGGTCGAGCCCCTCCACCTTTCGTACAATGCCATGGCCGGCATCCCTGCCCGACGGTCGATTAGGTTTCGAGGTCTAGTGCATGGCAGGGACATCCGCGTACTCATGGATGGCGGCAGCTCAGATAACTTTATCCACCCGGCTTTGGTTCGACACCTGGCAGTGCCCGTTCATCATTCCCCAAGATTCAAGGTTGAGGTGGGTAACGGTGCTTTGCTCCAATGCAAGGGTGAGGTTTGTGATTTACCTGTTTACATTCAGGATCTTTTGCTCCTTATATCAGCTTTCGTACTTCCCATTGCTAGTGAGGAGCTGGTTTTAGGGGATATTTGGCTTGAGACATTAGATACCCATTTGGTAAATTACAGGAAAAATTCATTACCTTCGTGGTTGGGGCTGAAATGGTTACTTTGTAGGGTGAAAAAGATGCCAACCCAGCTCCGGCACAATTTCATCAGTTGCGGCATTTGCACATAACAGATGAGATTATGGAAATGTATACACTCCAGCTCCAAGAACCGGTTACAGACACCCCTCCTCTTTTGGAATTACCTTATGATTTGGCACCCGACTTGGCTACTATATTGCGGGATTACTCAGTTATTTTTCAGGTTCCAAAAGGCTTGCCCCCGCCGAGAGTACATGATCACACCATTACCTTGTTGCCTAAAACGACGCCTATTAAGGTCCACCCTTATTGATATCCTCATAGCCAAAAGGCTGAGATTGAGCGGATCGTCGCTGAGATGCTAGCCGAGGGCATCATACAGCCAAGCACTAGCCCCTTCTCTTCGCTCGTGCTTTTGGTGAAAAAGAAAGACGGTTCATGGCGGTTTTGCACTGATTATCGGGCCCTCAATCATGCCACCATCAAGGATTCCTTTCCTATGCTGACGGTGGAGGAATTACTCGATGAATTGTTCGGTGCTCGGTTCTTCTCTAAACTCGACCTCTGCTCGGGTACCATCAGATTCGTGTCGGACCGAAGAGTTATTTTAAGACGGCTTTCAGGACACACCAGGGCTTATACGAATGGCTCGTTATGCCATTTGGTCTGACTAATGCTCCTGCTACCTTCCATTTTTTGATGAATTCTATCTTTTCTGAGGTCTTACGAAAATTTGTCCTCGTCTTCTTTGATGATATCCTGGTTTATAGTGCTGATTGGCAGTCTCATCTACATCATCTGGTGTATGTCTTACGCGTGCTCAAGCACCATTCCCTATTTGCCAAACTCTCTAAATGCTCCTTCGAAAAAACACAAGTTGAGTACCTGGGCCATGTGGTTTCACTTGAGGGAGTGAGAGTGGATGACTCAAAAATTAAAGCAATTCGTTGTTGGCCGACTCCAACCTCAGTAAAGCAACTTCGGGCATTTTTGGGATTGGTGAGTTACTATCGAAAGTTCATATGCAATTTTTCCACTCTGCCAATGCCACTCACTGACTTGTTGCGTAAAGAGGGGTTTGTGTGGTCGCCTTCAGCCTCAGATGCTTTTATGACATTGAAAGAGGCTCTAACTCATGGACCAGTCCTGGCACTTCCCGACTTCTCCAAACCTTTTGTGCTTGAGATGGATGCTTCGGGTACCGGTATTGGGGGGATTCTCAGCCAAGCTGGACATCCCATTGCTTATTTTTCGAAGAAACTTTCCTGCACGACTTAGAAGCAATTCGTCTATGCCCGAAAAATGCAAGCAATCTTAGCAGCGGTGGCTAAGTTCCGCCACTACTTGCTTGATCACAGGTTCGTGATATGAACAGATCACAAGAGCCTCAAGGAACTCCAAGCTCAGACCATTCAAATGCCAGAGCAGCAGACTTGGTTGGCCAAACTCTTAGGTTATGACTTTGAGATAGAATACAGAAAGGGCTCGGAAAATCAAGGTGCCGATGGGCTGTCTCGCCAATTTCTTGCTGTCACCTCACTCACTTGCGACATTCTCATGCAGCTACGGTCTGATCTCTAGCACTTCGATCCCTCAGATTTATTTTCTGAGGTGGATCTTCGGTCTGACAATTTACAGCATCGGCAGGGTCTTTGGTTTTGGAAGGACCGACTGATAATCCCTTCTACTTCGTCCCTCATCTCGAAGCTTCTTTATGAGTGCCATGACTCAGCCATTGGTGGACATAGTGGTTATCAAAAGACATTGTGCGGATTAACTCCCCAATTTTTCTGGAAGGATATGGCTCGTATGGTCAAGGATTATGTGCGCCAGTGCTCTATCTGCCAACAGGTGAAGTACTCTATACTACCGCCTGTCGGTCTCCTCCAACCTCTTCCGCTTCCTACTGATGTTTGGTAGGATATTTCTATGGATTTTGTGATTGGGTTACCGCTGACACAAGGGTATTTGGTCATCTTTGTGGTAGTGGACCGACTATCAAAGTTTGCCCATTTCCTACCACTAGCAGCTACTTTTACAGCCTCCCAAGTTGCTGAAACATTTATCAAACATGTAGTGAGTATTCATGGCATGCCACAGTCTATTGTGTCTGATCGCGATAAGGTATTCACAAGCAAATTTTGGGAGCAATGTTGTATGCGCCAAGGTATCACGCTAGCGCGGAGCTCGGCTTACCACCCTCAGTCCGACAGCCAGACCGAGGTGCTTAACAGGTGTCTAGAGATGTACATTCGTTGTTATACTCAAGACAATCCCAGGATTTGGTGTAAGATGCTTCCATGGGCACAGTTTAGTTATAATACTTCCTTTCATTCGGCAATCAGCATGTCTCCCTTTAAGGCCTTGTTTGGGCGGGATCCTCCGCCTCTACTCCGATATGTCGCCACCTCTACAGACGCTCCAGCTGTCCAGGAACAATTGCAACAGCAAGACTCCCTGATAACAGCCTTGAAATTCTACTTAGGGAGAGCTCATGCCCGGATGAAGGCCACGGCTGATGGCAAGCGCCGTTACCTGGAATTTCAGATTGGCGACCTTGTTTATGTCAAGCTCCAACCATATCGTCAACGTGGCCTTTCGAAAAACCTAGAAGCTATCTATGCGCTACTTTGGACCTTTTCCCGTGGTACAACGTGTGGGTAAAGTCGCATACAAGCTGGAGCTTCCTTCCATTGCCAAAATACACCCCTTTTTCATATTTCTCTCCTTAAGAAGTGTGTGGGCAGACCACCTTGGAATCGCTAACCATGGATGAGAATGGTTGCAAATTGATGCACCTCCGAGTGTTAGGCCATCGTATGATTAAAGTGAACGATACTTGGCAGGAGCAGGTGTTAATTCAATGGCAACATCTCGGAGGAAGCGACATGGGAAGGGTATAAGGACATGCAACAGCTTCATCCCTCCTTCGACCTTGAGGACAAGGTCAATTTCCAGGGCGGCGGTGTTGATACAAAGAGGAAAAAAAGGGGCTTAAGAAGGGAGAAAAGGTCCTGATGGTGCATGCGTGTAATGTGAGTCTTCTCTTCTGACTTGATAACTTTTCTCTGTGCACTCTCTCTCTCTCTCTCTCTGAAAACTCCACATTCTAATTCAGATCTCCCCTTCAGGTGAACCTGGACTACATTCATTGATTCCTTCATTCCTTCCATCTAATTCTCTCATACTCTGATTACTTGGACTCTTCTCTAATACTGCTATACTATACTTGTGCTGTTATATTACACTTGTACCACTTTCAATTCTTCATCAGAATCCTCTATAGCTTGCAATTGTTAACAATTTCTTAAAAAATACAATTTAATCAATAAAAGAATAATTTATTAAAGGATATTTTGGTAAATAAAATTTAATGATAAAAATAAAATTTTTGTTAATAGGTATTTTGTTAAAAAATAATTTATTTTTTCTTAAAAAATGAATAAAATTAACATTAGTTAATACAAAAAATTTAAAATGGATTAAAGAAAATTTTTTTAAAAGTTAGAAAAAAGAAAAATATACATTTATAAAATAAAAAAAATATTATTTTAACATCTCTCAGAAAATGAGAGTAAACTTTTTTTTTTAATCTTTCTAGCATTATCGGAATGAAGATATCATCCCACTTTACTTTCATCACCATTAAATATTATGATATTCCATATATATTATCAAAGTTTGGGATAATATACATGTAGTGCTACTATAGTTCAAAAGTAATTGTAAAAAGGGTTATGCAACTATCATTTCATTCATAATTATTAGTGATTATGTACATTTCATTATCATTATTCTTTGATCAGACGCAAAGTATATCCCTAATTGTTAGTTGTACTATTGCATCTTCATAATTAAGGGAGAAGGCAATCCATATATATAAATAGTATATTAGTACTATAGTGGCCCGTTTCATATCATGAATATCTCGCTGTGATTATTTGTCTTCTTCTAGTTTGAGTACATTTCCTAAAATAATTGATCCAACCAATATACGAGAGCTTAAGTTAGGTTATATCAATATGACAAAATAAGATTGCAATATGTTGTATGTAGGACTTTTTTTTTATTGCAAAATATATATATATATATATTCCTCTAATCGCATTATCACAAATTCTAATGACCAAAATACTAAACGAAGATCCTGTCAAAATAGTAGCAAAGATACGAATAACAAATAACAAACTTCACAATAAATTAATATATATACTAGCAAGTCACTAAGCTAGAGGTACGCAACACATTCAATTTTATTCTGAATCATTTTACACTCTTATTTCCTTGAGCATTGAAGTTCCTTTGCAGGTGTCCAACACTGCCTCCCCAGTAAGCAGACGACGTTCTACCCTCTTCCTCAAGGAAAGCTGGTCTGAGCTCCAGTAGGACAAGCTATACCTCAGAGCGTCCAAATCCACACAGGAACATTTGACGTCCACCATGAGGCCCACGATTTTTCTAACCCCACAGCCCTTCACTCTATATATTTTTCTAGTCTTTTTTGCAGATCATGACGCATGGCGGACGAACACAGTCACACTCCTTCGAGTACCAATCAAGCCGAAATTCTGGCAATCAATGAGGCCCTCAAGGCCGAAAACCAGAGAATGACCGAACTCTTGCGCCAGATGGAGCATGACCGTAGCAAAGGAGGAGAGTATAAGAACGCCGAAAACAAGGACAACAACGATGAACATACATCGGAAACTAAATACACAATCTCCAAAACCGCAAAAATAATCACCAAAAGAACCAACCCCTTTACAAAGGAGGTAATGAGCTTCAAAATGCCAAAAAATTTCATCCTGCCATCGACTCTAAAACCCTACCAAGGAATAGGAGACCCAAACGTCCATGTCACTAAATCCCATGCCATGATGTTTATGAACAAAGAATCTAACCCGATTTTATGCCGCACTTTCCCAACCTTTCTAAATGGAGCAGCCTTAGTTTGGTTCTCCAACCTCCCTGAAGGCTCCATCTAAAACTTTGGTGAGCTGGCCGACCAATTTGTCAATCATTTCGCCGCGTCTAAAATATACGTCCACAACTCTGATTATTTGAGCACCATCAAGCAAGGGCCGAACCAAAGCCTGAAAGACTACATGACCAGGTTCGCAGAAGCGACCAATGAAATACCCAACCTAAACCCTGAAGTCCATCTCCACGCCTTAAAAAGTGGTCTCCACCCAGGGAAGTTCCAAGAGTCCATAGTCATAGCAAAGTCGAAGACTTTGGCCGAGTTCCGGGAAAAATTTACAACACATATCGAAATCGAAGAGTTCCGAGCACTGCGAAGAGCGGAGAAACCTACCTCAAATAGAGTGGAGGAAAGACGAAATAGGAAATCAAACAGCAGAATGGACCAAAGATCGTTCAGACTAACACCAAAGTTTGACAGTTACACCCCCCTTAATACAAAAAGGGAGGACATTATAAAAGACATACTGCACTCAAAACTTATCAAACCCACCCCCAAACAGGGCCGGCACATATCAAGACCAACGATATGTAGACAAATCCAAGTACTGCACTTTCTACCAGAAGTATAGCCACACCACAGACGACTGCGTAATAGCAAAAGTTGTCCTCGAGAAACTAGCCCGCCAAGGACTGTTAGACAAGTATATCGACACCCGCGGATGGAAGCGAAACACAGAGGACGTTGGCCAGCAATCCAAAACAACTGACAATATCCCGAGATAGGGAAAAAGGTAGACAATGATATCAATCCACCTCGCAAAATAATAAATTGCATTTCTGGTGGCTTTGCAGGTGGCGAATGCACAAACTCGGCAAGGAAAAAATCATATCGAGCTATGATGACTATGACAGAGTCAACTTCATCCCAACCCATCAACAAGGACAAACCAAAAATTTTATTCATCCCTAAAGACTATAAGGCGACCGATCAGAACCTGGACGACCCCGTCGTCATTACAGCATAGGTCGGGGGAGCCACTTGTAAAAAAGATCCTGATGGACCCAGGGAGCAGCGTAGATGTGCTGTTCTATTCAACATTCCAAAAAATGAAACTGAGCGACAAGATCCTCCAACCCTCATCCGGAGAACTGGTAGGTTATTCAGGTGAGAGAGTTTCCATCTGAGGTTACGTCTGGTTACAAACCACTTTTGGAGACTATCCTAACAGCAAAACCTTAGAAATACAATATCTCACCGTAGATTGCAAAAGTCCCTATAATATCATTCTAGGTAGACCTTCGTTAAATGCATTCAATGCTATTGTTTATACTGTGCATTTGTGTGTCAAGTTTCTCTCGCAGGATAACAAAGTTGTAACTATCCACGGAGACCAGAAGGAGGCCAGGCAGTGCTACAACGCTAGCCTGGAGAATGAACAATCAAGACAACCCAAAAATCAGTATGTCCAAGCAGTATATAACTCAAATCGACTACCTCCCCTGGCCGACCTGGATCCCAGAACCAACTATCAAGAACGAGCAATGCTAACAGACAACCTTACTAAGATTCAGTTAACAACCGAGGAAGAAAAATATACATACCTTGGCAACGCACTAAAAAATGATGAACAAGATCAACTAGCTGAGCTATTAAGATAAAACGTCGACCTGTTCGCATGGACCCTAGTAGACATGCCAGGCATAGATCCCAACGTCATCTGTCACAAGCTAGCTATCAACCCATCAGCCCGACCTATAGCTCAGAAGAAAAGACACCTCGGTACAGACAAGAGGGCAGCCTCCCTCGAGGAAACCCAAAAATTACTCAACGCTGGCTTCATCAAAGAGCTCAGATACTCCACTTGGTTGGCCAACGTGGTAATGGTAAAAAAGAACAATGGTAAGTGGAGGATATGTATGGACTATACGAACCTTAACAAGGCCTGCCCTAAGAACGTATACCCCCTCCCGTGCATTGATAAACTTGTTGATAATTCCTCTGGTTTTCAATGTTTAAGTTTCATGGATGCCTATTCTGGCTATAACCAAATACTAATGCATGATGCTGACCAAGATAAAACTGCTTTTATCACTGACAATGGTAATTTTTGCTATAAGGTTATACCATTTGGACTCAAAAATGCAGGTGCTACTTACCAAAGACTTGTGGACAAAATTTTCACAAACCAAATTGGCCAAAACATAGAAGTCTACGTTGATGACATGGTAGCAAAATCCGCACATATGTCATAACACGTCAATGATTTGAAAGAAATATTCCAACAACTCTGAAGATACAACATGAAGCTTAATCCAGAAAAATGCACTTTCGGAGTTCAAAGCGGCAAATTCCTCGACTTCATGCTGACTTGCCGAGGTATAGAAGCCAACTCCGAAAAATGCCAGGCAATCCTCAACATGAGAAGCCCGAAGACAATTAAAGAGGTTCAACAGTTGACTGGCTGACTTGCAGCGTTAGCCAAATTTCTGCCTCGTATAGCTCACCGATCACATCACTTTTTCAAAAGTCTAAAGAAATAAGAACAGTTCTATTGGATCGAAGAATGTGAAGCAGATTTCACCGAACTCAAGGCCATACTATCAGCACCTCCAATCCTCCAAACCCCAGAGGCTGGTAAACCACTTTACCTTTATTTATCTATTACTAATCACGCTATCAGCTCTGTCCTAGTAACAGAAACAGGAAAGAAACAACACCTAGTATACTTCGTCAGCAAATCCCTTCAGAACGCCGAGGTCCGATACCCGAAGCTAGAAAAACTAGCTCTGGCTCTTGTAACAACAGCCAGATGCTTGCGACACTACTTCCAAAGCCATCCCATTATGGTCAGAACCAAACAACCCTTAAGTCAAATACTGACAAAGCCTAAACTAGCAGGAAGACTAATCAAATGGTCGATCGAATTGTCAAAATACGACATCTAATACCAGTCCCGAGGGGCCATTAAATCACAAGCACTGGCCGACTTTATTGCAGAACTCACTTTCGAAGAAAAAGATACTAAAGACAATACATGGACACTATACTACTTGAGGACAAACAAGGAACAACATTAGAAAAATCCCTGCAATTTACTTTCTACACGAGCAATAACCAAATAGAATATGAAGCTCTAATAGCAGGACTACGACTAGCCCACACAATGGGCATAACATAGTTAAACGTCAAGTGCGACTCCCTCCTTGTGATACAACAGAGTTGATATCCTTTCAAAATTGGCAACAACAAGAAGTCAAAATACAACATCTATATTATCTCAACTAACACTCGACGAACCTAGTGTTATGCTAACAACAATTTCTAGTATCTCGCAGGAGGATGACTGGAGATCACCCTTCATAACTTACTTGCAAACAGGTAAAATACTGAACAACATTCAAAATCGAAGAAAGTTCAAAAGAAGAGCAAGTTTTTACACAATACTCGAAACCGAGTTATACAAAAGAGGATTTACAAGACCTTTCCTAAGGTTTCTAAACACAACAAAAGCCAAGCTGGCATAGACGAAGTTCATGAAGGCGTTTGTGGAACACACATAGGCGGCCAAAGTTTAGCTGCCAAAATCCTTCGAGCAGGTTACTACTGGCCGACGTTACAACAAGACTGCATGACTAAAGTTAAACATTGCGATCACTATCAACGTCATGCGCCAATCATCCACAACCCAGCCGAGCAGTTACATGCTTCCGAGATATGCTGGACGTTCAACAAAGGGGGCTAGATATCCTCGGACCTTTTCCACCCGCTCCAAGCCAGTTTAATTTTTTAATTGTCGCCTTTGATTATTTTACAAAATGGATAGCAGCAACACCATTGGCAAAAATCACTTCCGAAAAAATGATTTCTTTTGTATGGAGAAACATACTATGCCGATTCGATATTCCTCAATTCATTATTAGTGATAACAGTAGACAATTTATAGACCAAAAGTTTACAATTTTTTTACAAAATTTCAAAACAGTTCAACAGTTCTCTTCTGTCGAACATCCACAAACTAACAGTTTAGCCGAAGCTACCAATAAGATCATTCTGCAGGGCCTTAAAAAGAAGCTTGAAGACTCCAAAGGAGAATGGGCCGAGCTTATCCCTGAGGTACTATGGAGCTATAACACAACTGAACAATCATCAACAAGGGAAACCCCCTTTAGGTTAGTCTATGGATGTGATGCCATGATATCTATTAAGGTATCCCTACAAAACACTAGAACTATAAACGTCAGCGAAAGCGACAACATCGAAACCAGAAGAACCGAGCTTGACCTCGTCGAAGAATGCCAAGACAAATCAACACTACATCAATTAGCTGCAAAATGAGCTATAGCTCGGAAATACAATAAGAAGCTCAAACCGAGGACATTCTCAGAAGGAAACCTCGTTCTCAGAAGGGTGGACCGATGGAAGATATACGAAAACCACAAGGACATGGCAAACTAAGCACCAATTGGGAAGGACCGTTCCGAATCCAAAAAGTCATTGGCAAGGGAGCATACAAAATACAAAACTCGATGGAACTATCCTACCAAATACTTGGAACACATCCTCCCTGAAAATGTATTTCAGCTAGTCTATAAGTCGGACATGGTGACTCACTCTTTTTCCTACTACCAGATTTTATCCCTGAGAAAGGTTTTGCTGGAGAGGTTTTAATAAGGCACACCACCCCGCACTTCTCTTGTTCATTATCTTATAATACAAACATTACCTACTGTCTATGTTTCATTTTCTACTTGACCGACTACTGCCAATACCACAATTTGAAATATTCAATAACATTTTTTCACAAAAGCAGATACATGCAACAAAATACTAACATCATTAAGTTTGTTTGGCTAAAAGCCAGCAGTTCATCAAACGAAGCATAAAACGGCTATGAGTCTAGAAGTCTCAAAATACAAAAACAAACAAATCCATTACAAACTAAACATTAGGGTTTTCACCTCACCGTCAACATTATCATCATCATCAACCAGCTCATTATCGACAATTACTTTGCACGGATCCATCACAGACAAATCCACTGCAGGCGCCAAAAACTTTGTCTGCTCAACCGCTCTCTCAAAACCAGCAGTGAATATCTCAAGTCCATGATCTTCCTTCCCAGTCTCAAGCCGTTTCTTTTCAACACCAAGGACAATCAGCCTAGCCTCCAGAGCAGTCTTCTCTTCACCAATTTTCTTCCCAGCATCCTCGGCGGCTGTCAATTTTTCTTGCAACGAATCCACTTAGTCCAGAGTAGTATGAAGCTTGTTCCCCTTCTCCAAATTATCCTGCATCAGCTGGTCCACCGAAGCCTTATCAAATGAATCCCTCGCATGCTTCCGCTCTTGTGTTAGGCCGATCGACACCAGCCGAGCTCCTATCACCTGAAATAACCAACAAGACAAATCACACCAACACAAGCTAACACTACTAAAACAAGACGAATACCAGATATTATACCTGAAGATACTGAGCAACTCCCATATCGCCAACCTCCTGAACAAGCTTGACATCAGATGGATTCTGGCAATACTCATCAGCCACCATACTCAACGGGAAGTGCTCACCCCAAAGAGAGGTTAGGTCTTGATCTCCCCTATATCCATGGAGCACCCTTTGGTTCTCGGTAAAACGCTTCACCATTTCCAAATCAATGTATTTTTCGCCGAGCTTATCCTCGGTTACATTCACATGCTTCTCCTTTCTTCCATCAATCCTTTTTCGCTTAAAACTTACCTTTTTTGCCAACGGTTGGTCAACTTCAGCACCCTTCTCTGCAACAATATGACTGCTTGAACCTTATTTTTCGACATTCTTAGACCAAAAATATGCTCGCAGATCACTAGAAGTTACCTTTGGAACCTTCTAAACTACAAGAGCAACAAGAAGTCACATAACATATAACACACAGACAAACAAAAATCTATATAAAAATTACCTATATATTCCGACAAGGCATCTTTATCCATTTCCAAATCCAGCAATTCCACCACAGACAACAAGCCAGAAGATGATATATGATTAACCAGAAACTCAACAACCATTTTATTTCTATACTCCATTCTATCCATACCCAAAATCTGCCTAGGCCTCGGAACCCAAAATAGAGGAAATTTTTCCAAAAGACAGTCATTTATATACCACGGTAACTCGTCATCAGCAACACTGACTTTCACAAACATAGACTTAAAGCCCTTGTAGGACGACCTATACAAACTAAAAATAGCCCGACCAGGGGCACTGGCCAGGTTCAACCAGCAACCTCTCTTAACCCCTTTACATTGGAAAAGAGCAAAAAACACTTCAAGCGACGACTCAACCTCCAGATAACCTATCAAAATCTCAAATGCTCTAACAAACGCCTAGGAGTTAGGATGTAACTGGGATGGTGCGCACTTAAGCTACATTAATACCCCACGCTCAAACTCAGAAAATGGAAATTTCACAACCAAATCTACGAAAACACAACTATACATAAAGAAATACTTGAACCCCTCACCACGGTTGTAAACACAATCAGTAGCATTATAAGGCAAAAACCTAAGACTAATACCACTACCTTCCCTAACTCACAACGATACCAAGCCTAGCTGGGACACGCTCTGTTCATCATCAAAAACAGAAGAATAAGTTTTCACCGACTCCGCTACCCAGGAAAAAGGGTCGTTAGGATCCCAAACCCAAACTTCCTCCACAATCTTGTCTTTCTCATTGTCAACCTACTTTTTTCTCCTACCTCTAACAGTCATAACCCGTTTCCCTTTCTCTATTTCACAAAACAAAAGGAAATGCAGTAAAAAACAAGAAAGACCAAGTCAAAGAGTGGCTAACCTTTCTTACTCATCTTCAGCAACACAAATCAAACACTGTTAAAAATTTTACACAAAAAAGTCGAAGAAAGAGCTAAGAACTACCCACTACCCCACCACTTCCACTAAGCAACCCAATAAACCCTATCCGTTGATACAAAAAGACGCACCACAAATCAACGGCTTCTATCCAAAACCGCTTCGTTACCCAATAAACATTAAATGCATATGTCTTTTCCAAAAACACCTTCTCTCTCTTCCAAAATAAAAATCCTTCGAATCTAATTTTTAGAATTCACAATAACCACGTTGAGCTTGGGGGCTTCAACCACTTTCAATTTCGAGCTATACCTCTGAAACTCAATCTGTTATAGCTCAGCTCTTCAAAACAGGTTTAGCCCGGAATCAAAACTAACCTAACAGCTCGGAATCAAACTTCCGCAAATCCCTCTAACTGCACTATCACAAATCCTAACCACCAAAGCACTAAACGAAGACCCCGTCAAAATAGCAGCAAAGATACGAAAGTGAACATTAAAGGGCTCACATTCCCCACTAATTTTTACATCTTGGAGATGCCCCATAATGACTCAGATAAGCCATCATCAATCCTGCTTGGGAGACCATTCCTGAAGACATCAAAATTCAAATTGGATGCTTTTTCAGGAACATACTCTTTTGAAATAGATGGCCGAATGGTAATCTTCAATCTGAATGGAGTCATAAATAGGGTTGGAAATAGGCCAGGCGGCCTGCAGCCTGGCCTGTGTTTGGCCTGATCTAGCCTGGCCTGATAGAAAATAGGCCCAGGTTAGGCTATTAAAAAAGCCTATATTTTTTAAAAGGCCAGGCCTAGGCTTTTGAAATAGCCTGTTGGGCCTGTCAGGCCGGCCTAGGTTCAGGCTATTAAAAAAGCCTATATTTTTTAAAAGGCAAGGCCTAGGCTTTTGAAATAGCCTGTTGGGCCTGTCAGGCCGGCCTGAGCTTGCAAATATATAGAGAGTTTTATTATACTAGTAAAAATGCTATTAGAAAGATTTGAACTTGGGTCTTCTATCTTATAATAATATCTTTATCCACTGAACCATTTGTCTCTTTAATTATATATATGTATTTTGTATCAATATTATTCATAAATTTATTATTTTATATTTTATAATTTTAAAAATTAAATTATATCTTAAATTTAATTATTATTAAAAAAAAAAGCCTATTGACAGGCTTCAGACCAGGCCAGATTTAACAACAGGCCAAGCTCAATACTCATTAAAAAGCCTATACCAGACTACAGGCCAGGCTAAGGCCAATATACTCTATTACAGGCCTGGCCTGTTAAGAGTAAAGCCTGGCCTGGCCTGGCCTAGCCTGTTTCCACCCCTAGTCATAAACAACCCCCTAGAAGATCGTTCCATCTTCCAGTGTGACAGCGTAGATGAAACCGTAGCTGAAGTTTACCAGAAAGAGTTTGAGGATAAGTACATAGGACAAGGTCAAGTGTGGAGAATTCCGAGGACAATGCAGGTACTCTACCACTGCCACCAGTTTCAAACAAATCAATATATATACTAGCAAGCCACTAAGCATACGCAACGCATTTAGTTTTACTCTGAATCATTTTACACTAAGCTAGAGGTATGCAACACGTTCCACCTCCTGACCTCCTGCTCAAGGAAAGTTGATCTGAGCTCTAGTAGGACAAGCTATACCTCGGAGCGTCCAGATCCAATATATATTATTAATTGTGTGTATTGATAAAAATAAAAATATTTATGTGTTTTTATTTAACAATTTAAAATTTTGATATAAGCAATTTCATTATAATATCGTATTAAAAATTTTATAAACAAACAACTTACGGTCACAATTATATGCGTTTCAAGTTTAAAATAGAGCATTGCGCTAAGATAAATGTTTGATATATATAATGATTTATGTCTTTATTTTATCACATAAATTTTTAGAATAAATAATTTTATCAGAATGTTGTTGTAGCTTGATTTGGAATAAAAATGATTTGTCGTACTAAAGTTTACAAAAATAATTTTTTATTTTAGTATTAGTTATGAGTATTAAAAATTTAAAATAAAACAAGTTAGCTTAAAATGTATCCGCCCAAAAAAAAAAACCTTGAACCAAATAATGAAATCATTACGATGATTTCAAACCGGTCTATCATTGGTTCACTTATACAACCTGGAATTAAAAGGATTCTAATAAAACAAGTTTTTCTTTGATTGTTTTTTTCTTTTGGGAAAATGTCTAAGAAAGCTTGGCATCGAAATGACATTCCCATTTAAAACATATTTCGAATTTTTAGTTAGATATATTAGATTTTTCATTTTTTAAACGTTCAATTCCTATTTTTTCTTTAGACGAGAATATTGGAAATTTAATAGATAGACCACTACTTTTTGGCCACTTAAAACTAAATGCAACTACCATGGAGAAAAATGAAAAAAAAAAAGGAAAAAGGGACTGTTCAGTTTTGAGATGGAGAAGACAAAATTATTTTAGCAGTGTTTATTCTCTTTTTTGGGTTATGGCTCATGATTGGGGACCGCTTAACACAATGTCAGAAACAAGAAGCATCCAATTTTTATTCCCATGATAATCGTTGACCTAAGCATGGCCATGGCTACGTGGTTAATTATGTTGTAGTAATTAATATTTAATCAATAAACAATTATGATTCTCTCTTTGTAGTTGCGTTTCTCGTTGATATATGATTATGATAAATTTTACTAAATTTTATCATTCATGATTTAGGGCTAAGCTAATGCATGTATTTTCTTTTATTACTACTATAACGGATGATATTATTATTACAACATTAGAAGAACTAGGGCTAAACTAGCGATCTAGGTTAAGTAAAATGATGATTGAATATATAATAAGCATCCAAATTGATTTTTAAAGAATTTAATTAATCGGGTATTTAGGTCTTCAATAATTTCTTATTTTTTTAGAGGTTCTAAAAAATAATTCTTTTTGAATAAATTGATATTTTTTTTTCGTTTTTAATCAAATTTTTAATATATACACATGTTGGAGAAATATAATTCTAACATATTTTAGTATAAGATAATTAGATAAAAAATTATTAAGAATTAAAATATCTAATTTAAATTTTTTTAAAGACCAACTTGAATATTATTTTAGATATATGTTAATTGAGGCGGGCTCCTATTATATTTCATTAGAAAAATGAAAAAATATTTTTATATATCTTTTTTATTTTTTTTGCCAAAATCTTAATTAATTTATCATCCTCCTAATTAATAACTCTTCTTTCAACCTCGGTTATTATTTATCACTATTATGGTATAGATCAAGATCTTTTAAAATGAAAAATTTGATAAAATAATAAAATAAAAAATTAATCACTCTTAAATTAAGATAATAAAATATAAATTTAATAAAAATTACAAAATTAATGATAATTAATTTTTTATTTTACTAACTTTCTCATTTTATAAAATCTAAATTCTTATGTCACTAGCCCCAAAAAAACCCATTATTGATTATTTCTTCTGCAACAATTTCAACGAGGAAATTCTAATAACATTTTTAGGGAGAAATAAGAAAAATTAATTTAAATGGACTTAAAAACACTGATCAATACACAAAGGGATAAAATGGACGAATCAATAAAAAATTTCTTCTATAAATATTTAAAATATTAATTTTATTTTCTATTGATTTATTTTAAGCATTATTTAATTTCAACATTTACTACATAAGATTCAGAGTCAAACTATTGGTGATGACTAACTCCCATTAAAACTTCAACAACACGGTGCATGGTTAGATAGACATAATCCAGCCGACTGTTTACATTTTTCTAAGAAAACAAAATAACCCATCTGGATCCATAAAAAAAAAAAGGCTTAATAATACTCCTACTAAAGAACATGATTAATGCATTCTTTGACTTAATTTCAACTCTCCATGTCCATATATTAAAAAGTACGTACGTAGCAACAGAATTAATAAGTGGACGGACAATAATGTACCATATAGCAAATAAAAATGCATGCCATGTCTCACTCGTTTGGTTAAATTTCGTAGTTCCTTCAATGTCAATCAAATTTATTATTACAACCCAAAAATATCTAATATTTCATTACAATGGTATTAAAATGTTAAAAGATCATTTTTATTTTTTGGTTACTTTCTCTTAAATACAATACCATGTAAAATAAGTATTACACTAAATAAATAAAAAAATACAGCATTTAGACTTTTTACAATGGTATAGTCCAAGCTCAAGAAAGAATTTAAAAAGAACAATATCAAAATCAACAAAATAATAATCAATCAAGAATCATTTGAGAATATAATCCAAGTTGTATAAATTAGGGAGTTAATTTTTTGAAATTATTTTTTATTCTAAATTTAAGATTTTAAATTTTAATCCTAAAATTATAAAAAATTTGAATAATAATTTTATGATAAAAAATGAACTAATTAAAAAAAATTAATTCACCGTACTTATCAGTAAATTATTCAGCTATCCGCTCAATGAACAGTGAATCCAATTAAAGTCAATTTTGTTACCCAGAAAGTCAGAATGAACAGTGTAGTATTAGCAAGAACAAGCGTATTGGTTGTCGTTTCACGCGTCTCTCGTGACCGTGAAACACAATCACCTCCTGCAGCAGTACGCACCAGCAACAAGCTCAACCCTTTAAGAAAGAGAAAATAAATAGAGATTCCCGTAAAATATTACCAATTTATTTCTTTTCTTCCTGCTTTTACCACTCATTCGTCTCTTTTCTCTTTATCCTAAAAAAACGATAGTAATAGAAATGGAAATATTAATAATAATAATAATTCGAAATTAAATTAAGGTTTTACGCTTTTGATGAAGAGAAGATTGTTACGCTCTAATTTTTTTTGGCTACACACTGAACTCAACGCGCACTTCTCCGATCTGTGTCTTCTAGCTCGATCTCTCTCCACAATGCGTCCCTGATTCTTTTCCCCTTTCAGTTTCAGGTCAATTCTCTCTCTTCCACTTTTCCGCACCTTTTCCTCTGTTTTAAGCTTTTCCGTTTCTTTCTCTCTCTTGTAATTTTTTTAATGTTGCTTTTTTGGATTATTTATGTTATAGATTGTTGAAGGCTTTGAGTGGAGAAGTGAGTGATGGCATCGAAGCAAGGTGTGAAACCGAGGAGATTCGGAGGAGCGAGCAGCACCTCCAAGGGCGCCGCCAATTCGCCTACGTCTTCCACCACGTCGTCGTCTAAGCAGTTTCTAGAAACTTCCGTTGACGGACAGAGCTCCCCTGCTTCTTCCTCCGCTCGAAGCAAGCCGCACGCGTTCTATCCGGAACCTGTGCCGTTGGATGTACACAGGGCCAAAGAGAATGTCACCGTCACCGTCCGATTTCGTCCTCTCAAGCAAGTCTTTTCTTCTTTTATTTTTTATTCTTTTACAATTTTTTTTGCTGTGGATGCCTGTTGATTTTGGTTGACGTGTCTGTGCATGGGATAAAAAAGTCCGAGGGAGATTCGTCAGGGAGAAGAGATTGCTTGGTATGCTGACGGAGAAACCATAGTGCGAAACGAGTATAATCCCTCCATAGCGTATGCATACGGTATGTTATGCGTCATATCCAAAATTGACATTCATGAATGTAACTTTTGCTTGTATTTTTATTGAGGGGCGAAGAATATATATTCATGAGTAGAGCCATGACATGTAGCATTGTGAAAATATTCCTAAACATCACCCTAAATACTAAATGAAGCAGAAGGTAGATATTTTCAATATCTTTACTCTTTAAAAACTATCAGTTTATCCCTCGTGTAGTAATTAGGAGGAACATTATGATGGTAAATCATTTTCTCTTATAAGTATGATGCTTCTAGGTTCTTAGTTACATTGAAGTATTGAACATCTTTAGTCTTTATAATAATTGTTCCTGAGATTGAAATCTTATGTTTAGGTGGGGAAAAGAAGGGGGAATGAATGGCTTAGAGATCTTTTATACAATCCAAGCATTAGCACCAAAATGTAGTGAGCGTAGAGCATTTCCCTTGCTATTGTTCTCTTCTTCAAAATTAATCGTCAGAAAGTACTTTAAGTTTTGAGGACACAGACACGGGTCACCAAATCCATCAAAAGCGAGTTTCCCTAATAAATTTAGCTTGGTGCTGAACAATTTCCAAATAAATTTGCAGCTGTTTTTGAAAGACTTGGCCAAACAAATTCAAACATTCAAACAGTTTCTGAGGATGGAAAGTTTTAATATGGATTTGATAATGAGTGAGAAATTGGAATAAGAATCCTAAGTAAAAGCTAAACAGGACCCCAGTTCAAAAGTTTCTTTTGGAGTCATAGCTATCTTTTAAGTCAGATTTAGGGCAAGGTATCTTTTGTTTCTTTTCTCCCAATGCTCACAAGATTGGTAATGCTATTTGAAGAAGATTATTGTATTCACAAAACTTTCATTATCCTATTACATAGAAAAGGGTAAATATCATGCAATGTGTATTCACCTCAAACCTAATGGGTTTATCAAGTGCATATTCTTCTCAATAAATAGTATTGTGTGCCCCTCTCTCTCATTAGTCATAGTTGTATTTAAAATTATTAACGCTGTTTTTCTTTTCTTGCTTCTAGATCGTGTCTTTGGTCCCACGACCACAACTCGTCATGTTTATGATGTTGCTTCTCAGCATGTTGTTAGTGGTGCTATGGAGGGCATCAATGGTAATCACATATTGAACTTACTACATATTTATTCAGCAAGGTCAAGTAATAGAATTTACTGTTGTTTTGATTGGACCATTCCCCTAATATATAAATCACATTTGTATGCATATTGAAAATAATATTTAGTAATGTCAACTAATTAGGCAAGGGATGTAATATGACTTAGTGTTTTGGGCTTTTGGCTGATCAACTCATAACATGTATAGTAATACTATTGTTCATTTAGATTTTAGAATTAAATTGTTATCTTGAATTTGGTAGATACATAAGATTTAATAGCGATGGATTCATATTTAAACATATCCAAAATTTTCTTATTAAACATTGCTGCAATCACACATAATTAATGAAGATTTTTAAGAAAGATTTCTGAAGGACTGCCATCCTTCATAGTCCGTACAAATTTGAATTTTTTTTATCCATTTGTCATGAAGCCATAGTATGTGCAATTGTTGGCACATAAACTTGCAAACCATAAGTTTGCTTAGGATGGGAGTCAGATCATGATGTTAACTTGATACTAGTAATTGGTTTGAGGCCAAACATCTTAGCAATCAGTTTTGCATATTGTTATTACTTTTTTTTTTGAAATAATCACTAGGTCCAGGACTTTGCCAAATTCACGCGCATGAAATTTAAGCAGCTTAGTTATTATGTCCATGAAAATTATTGAGTCTCAGCCATCAACATTTATTTTTGGGTGATAGTCATGCAGTTTCGTTGTTGCATAAAACTATTTATTTTTAGCTCATCCTCCTTGAGGTTAACCAGCAATCATTCCAATTGGAAGTCACTAGGCATGGTAACTTATGTGTTGCAGAAACCTATTCATTTTCATTTTCATGTGCTAACCTCTTTGGTTTTCTTAACAGGTACAATATTTGCATATGGGGTAACAAGCAGCGGGAAGACTCATACAATGCATGTGAGACTGCCCCTGTTTCCTGCCACCATCTTTTTTATTTATTTTGTTGATCTGAATGCTTTTGATACTTTTCTTTCCATGTCCTGGTACTTTACAGTAATCAAGCTACATTTAACCACAAAAGAAATTGTCATGAATTTGCAATTCTTGCATTCTTCTTTTGATATGCTGATTGATTGGTATTTGAGTCCATTTTTCTGTGGATTTTGACATCTTTTTGGTGATATAAGATCGAGGTTCTATGATTATCTCAATAGGTTTACAAGTTCATTTGGTTTCAATTGTAGTTGCAACTTACATACTTAACATATTATATCATAAGATACATGAACTTACAACATAATATGACATCCTTCTAATCATTAGGACTATATTTAAACTTATTCATATCAATGGCTGATTCTGATTTGAACTTATAAAAAATTGCCAATGGCAATTGGTATAGGATGGGTTTGACTCCTTTAAAGTAAGATTCCTTCTAAATAGTGAGAAAATGAAGGATTATCCACCATTAGATTATTTGGTGGGAACCAGAGACAAATGCACTGTATAAACCCTCATCTTCTCGGTTTAGTTGGACTCTCACCTTATTGGAGCCTTTTCCAGTACAAGAAACGTTATAACTTCCAGTATTCCATTCATATCCCTTTGTTGTTAGTCTTCTTTGTTTTAAAAGTTATTCTAGTCTTGCCTGGGCAAGGTTGATTTGATGGCAGCTAATTCAATTGTCTGTAATTTTCCTGGAATATATTTTTAGCCTCATTTGCTGATGCTCCAAAATTTGAGAGAATGTATACTTGCTGATGCTCCAAAATTTGAGAGAATGTATACATAAGTAGACTGGATAACAGTAGTAACTGAATCAAGTAATAGCTTTAATTTCTGGTCTTAATTTGTATCATGAGTGTTCATATTTTCAGGGTGATCAAAGATCTCCCGGAATCATACCTCTTGCCGTGAAGGATGCTTTTAGCATTATCCAAGAGGTATATTAAATACCAATGTATTTGTTGCACTTTCTATTATGGGAACCACAGTCTGATACTTTGTCAATTCTGCAGACTCCAAATCGGGAGTTCCTCCTTCGTGTTTCATACTTGGAGATATACAATGAGGTGACTTCTTCTTCTACTACTACTACTTTCTTGTATGCTAAATTTATGCTATTGTCTTCCCCAAACTCACTTTTTTATATCTGGATGCTGCTTAAAAGAAATTTCCAATTTCTGCTTTTCTCTTTGCTCTATTGGAAGTCTGAACTTATTTTTATTGTAGGTTGTTAATGACTTACTAAATCCAGCAGGACAGAACTTAAGAATCAGAGAGGATGCTCAGGTGCCAATTATAGCTTTTCTTTTCCTTATTATAAATCTTTATTTTTTATGACAAATTAAGAGTGTATTCCATGATTTACTATTTTTAGCTATTACTTAAAAAAATTATTAACCCCGGTAAAATGGAGATCAAACACTGACATGAAGGGATGTAGATGAATTCTTAGTCATATGCATTAACTAGCGTGTGATCCATCAACTTTTGTGCTGAATTTAACATGACCAGCAAAAGGCAAATTTCATAGGTTGACAATGATTAGTGGGGCATTTGAGAAAGCCCTTATGGCACAATTAAGTGATAAAAATGAAACTTAAGATATTTCATTGTTGGGGATGATATCATGTGTCATTCACAAGGATCACCCATGCAAAATTTGACCTTTATGTGTTGAATAAGACTCAGACTCAAACATGGGTAGGTAGTTAGCTGTTCGAAACTTCAAATAGTTTCTGATTAGTTGCAACTTGTAAGGTGTACTCTGATCCGATATAATATTGTAGTGATTTCTCCTGGTTAACTATCCAATCATTACTGTAGTCAATGGTTTTTCTGCCATGTCTTTTACCAAATTGTTATAGCATAGTTATGCTTTTCCCAAGCACTAGGCTATAACAAGAGGCCTTTCCTATTATGCACCCACTATATGCAGGAAAAGTTAGTCGAGCCAAGTATCCCTTTGATGCATAAAACAAAATTCGGACCTGTAGACTCCAGCTTTTTTGACGAGTTGTTATTAACAATTCTTGGATTCCATCATTGAAAGCGTCACTGAGATGAGTGTTGGAGAAATCTATCTTCTGTTATCAAATATGTGAAAACAGAAACAAGTAATCTAGTCTTGAAACAAATAGTTGTGTTGTAATGGTAAAAAAAATTGTTTATTGGAAACTGTCCCAACTGCCTCTTAACAATTGTGACTCTTGTATGATGAACCATAAACTTCCTTTTTTCTGTGTACAATGTATACTGCAATTTTGATAATCAGCATGTTAATAATAGTTGTTGGAATATCTAGACATGGTTAAGTACTTTGTGAGTATTTTGAATATCAAGGAATCTGAGAAGGTAAAAGCATCAGCTATGCTCATTTTCTCGTGGATTATTTAGTTTGATGGTCTGGCTATACCGGAATAATCTGGGAGTTCTGTTGTTTGATTGTGACTTGTCTTCTATCTAGTGATGCTTTCTAGTTTTAAAATTGAGTTAGTAGCCCTATGAAGAAGGGGGCTGATAAATTATCCCATCCCTTTCCTTTAATTGGTTTAACTCAGCTGTTTCATTTTAATGCAAAATAGGTTATGCTATGCTTTATAATTTTATGCTAGGCATATATCAATTAACAAATTTTATATGGGATTCTTACAAAATAGCTGCATAGTGGTTAGACTGTTATCAAAAAGAAAAATACGAAAGCTAAATAAACCTGTTGTGGTGGTTCTGTGAATTCTATGATTCATGAAAATTGAGATCCTCTAAAGTCCTAATTGATGGTTCCCACTGAATTCTGCTATTTAGCTTCAGTACCCAATCATTTCTTTATTCTTGACAAATTTCTACTTTGATCACAGAGCACAGACATGTGGGATCCACAAACTTCAACCTACTCAGCAGCAGGAGCCATACAATATTTACCCTGGTGGGTTTGTGCTAAAAAGAAAAAAATGACATTGTTTTAGCTGATTAACATGATTATATACTGTGGTCTAACTATAATACTGCATTGACGTTTTATATTTAGTTCATTGTGTTTACATCTTGACGAGAAATATCCCTTATTATTGATCTTACTTTCTGTTATGATTTATCATTATTATCAGTATTATTTTTAAAAAGTGGCCTGCTTTTGGATGGGGTTGTTCAGTAAAAATATATCCAATATTTTCAGCTAGATCATGAATTATGATCTAGCATGAAAAGAAAAAAAATGTAACAATAACATAAAGATGTAACTTATTTCTTTAACTTAAAGATGTAACTTATTTCTTTAACTTCCTTTTATAAAAAATGATATTGCTTGTATTATTTTTAACCAGTTTATGTATTGTATCAGACCATAGAGAGTAGTCCATGCGGTGAAAATAGTGAAGGAGAAGCTGTGACACTGTCACAACTGGTAATCATTTTGAGCTTTTTCATGCACGTCATTTTGTCGTCTTCAAAGTTTTACCATGGGTTATCTGTTCATGCTTTACGTTTTATAAGCTTCTTACATTTTTTTTTTAATATTTTACTTATACCTGCAGAATCTCATCGATCTGGCAGGTTCTGAGAGCTCAAAAGCTGAAACAACTGGCATGAGAAGAAGAGAAGGATCTTATATCAATAAAAGTCTTCTAACTCTTGGAACTGTGAGGTCTCAAACCTTTTCTTGGTGTACGTAGGACTCTAATCCTAGTTTGGGGAGGGAGATGGTACATGGTAGGCTGAAGTAGAAGTAAAGGCCCTGCAACTTTTGGGCTTGCATGGTCTATTGGTCTTACACTTTGTTGCTGCCAAGACTATATCATATGTCTCTGTTCTAATTCCCAGCAGAGATATCTGTTTCTTTTTATTAACTTTAATGTGATTGACTACCATGAAATTAGTTGCCATTAGTTAAATAAATTATCTGTTTCTATTTGGTTCATTTTGTACTGTCAAATGGGTTGGATGGCTTGGCTGTCCTAAAGACCAACCTATCTGTTTAAAGCACCATTGCATGCATTGTGTAAAGCTTTCTTTATGGTGTTTATTGTCATTGTTTAAAGCTTTTTGTATGCGTTGTTATCTATGGACCTATGTTTGTGCCTGTATTAAAGTGTAATTATCTTTGTTGAACACAGGTCATTTCAAAATTAACCGAAGATAAACCCAGTCACATACCTTATAGGGACTCCAAACTGACTAGACTACTTCAGTCTTCACTCAGTGGTCATGGACGTGTATCTGTAAGGCTTTCCTTCTATAGATATTTGTCATGAATTTATATATACATGAAAAATACATCAAGTTATTATAAAGATCTTCATGGTAGAAATGTTGAAACACAAATGGAAGTTCTGATAGTTTGTTGTTATTGAAAACTCAGCTTATCTGCACAGTGACTCCTTCCTCAAGTAGTACTGAGGAGACACATAATACATTGAAGTTTGCTCACCGGGCAAAGCATATTGAAATCCAAGCAGCACAAAACAAAGTAAGATAAATCATAACACTGCTTCTGAATAAAAAATTTGTTTTCATAATCCTTAGACATGTTTTATCTCTAGTTTTTTTAATGGAAGAAATGTTTAAAATGGTTATTTTGAGTGCACTGGGAAGAAATTCCATATGCCTGTAGAGTTTAAATTTTACTCGTGAAGGTACTTTGGGAGATTGTCTATGTTTGAAGTAGTTGACGATTGAAATAAGGGGAAGGGGCCTGAATCTTGAAAATTCAGCATTACCTTTGTCTACTTCAGAAATCAATGGTGTGTCTTGACTTCTCACGTTTGTGCACTGCATCTATGTAAAGAAGTTGTACTAGTAGGTACATAGCAAAGTAGCATGATCAGAGAGTTGCGATTATTTTCCTTTATTGCACCCATTTATTGCATCCTTTAAGCATATGTTCCCTCTGCTTCATTCTTTTTTATGCTGTCCTTTAAGCATGTGTTTCCTCTGCTTCGTTCTTAGTTTTATTTTAATTTATATTGAATCTGTAGATAATTGATGAGAAGTCACTTATCAAGAAATACCAACAAGAGATTCAATGCCTAAAGGAAGAATTGGAACAACTAAAGAGGGGTATTGTTACAGTTCAACCAAAAGATACTGGGGAAGATGACATTGTGCTTCTGAAACAAAAGGTAAGTAATTATAAAGTGAGTGAGAGTGTGTGTATGCGCGCGCATGCATGTATCCACTGCCTTCTGTTTTTACTGTCATTTGCATTTACAATGGCGTCGTTTGATTCATGTAGCTGACCCCACCTAGTGGGACAAGGCTTTGCTGCTGCTGTTGTTGTTACATTTATTACTGTCATCATTATTATTTAAAAGCACTTATGGATTAAATTAGATTTCAAAGTCCAAACAGTTCTATCTTTGTTTTTCTAAAATTTGAGCACAAATATTACAATATCACTTGCAAACAGCTAGTTATTTAAAAAAAATGTAAAAGCTTCTACAAAGAATAATGATGGGTTTAGAAATGAATATATTTAATTATTTGAAGTAAATTTATGCACATTGGGTTTTTTGTATTCTGAAATAACCATTGAGTTTTTGGTGGTTCTAATTGCTGTGAAATGTAAAGTTAGAGGATGGTCAAGTTAAGTTGCAATCCCGATTGGAACAAGAAGAAGAAGCTAAAGCTGCTTTGTTAGGAAGAATTCAACGGCTGACTAAACTGATTTTGGTCTCCACAAAAGCATCACATTCAACCAGATTTCCTAACAGGCCTGGTCCTCGTAGAAGACATTCCTTCGGAGAAGAGGAGGTATTTCTAGTTTTTGTTGGTTATCCCTGTTGTTTATCAGATGCAATAACACCAGGATCCTATACTCCGTTTACATATTTTCTCAACTTACAAAGACAGGGCAACTCTTTTCCTGTTCCCTACATATTTTTAATAATCAATTATGTTTACAGCTGGCATACCTTCCATACAAGAGGCGGGATTTAATCTTGGATGAGGAAAATATTGATTTGTATGTTAATCTGGAGGGAAATGTTGAATCAACTGTTGATTCTTTGAAGGAGGAAAAAAAGACAAAGAAACATGGACTACTAAACTGGTTGAAGTTACGTGTAAGTTGCCCATCGTTGTTTGCTGATAGCTTACATCTACTTTGACTTCATCTTCTTAAACCCATGGTGTTGTTTGACTGATCATCACAGTTGTTGTCTTCTCCCATTCTTTTCCACTCTAATTCTTTACTCATTAAGGTCTTTTATGCATTCATTGATGTAATTCTACTAATGTTCTATGATAGTTCTTATATATGTATATTGAAATGAAATATTGGATCTTATTTTGGGTATTGTTCACAAGTTAATTTTCTTTTTTCTAAACTTGTGCATTTCAATATTTGTTTCAGAAACGAGACGGTGGCTTGACAGGCACTAGTGATAAATCCAGTGGTGCAAAATCTACCAGCACACCTTCAACACCTCAAGGAGAAAGTGGTAACCATGCAGAATCCCGGCTTTCTCATTCTCTAGCTGCAGAAAGTTCTCCATCGGCTGATCTTATATCAGAGGCAAGAGAGGATAAAGATACTCACGAGGATAGTTTATTGGGACCAGAAACACCTTTGGTATGTAGTTTAACTGCAGGTTTGGAGAAGCAGGAAAATTTCGTAGTATTTTGAAAAATTGATTTTTACTCTAGTGTAACTGGACATAGAAGATTGTATGTTCTATATATGTTTAGCCAAAAACAAGTAAAACAATTATTATCTTGAGAGGCACTTAAATGCTTTGAAAACCACTATAAATAGCCCCAATTTTTCTGGTGATGCATATATGTTTTTGTATTCAGTATTTACCCAGTCAGTTAGTCCTTCATTGTGAAAAGTACTTCTTGATATGGTGATCATTTTATTTCAGTTTTAGCGTTGTTCCTCTGAGCGTAGCGATCTCTTGCCTATGTTTTTGAAAGATCTTAAGTTCTTGTGGGAAGATTTATATGTTTCTTTATCATAAAACGGAGAAATAGCGCATTTGTTCATTGAGACATCTATATTTTACCTTCATAGCTTCCCATGTGCTTTTTAATGTTGTAGACAAGCATCAAGTCAGTTGATCAGATCGATCTTCTAAGGGAGCAGCACAAGATTTTATGTGGAGAAGTTGCCCTTCATTCAAGTGCTTTGAAGAGGCTGTCTGAGGAAACAGCACGAAATCCTCAGGATGGTCAGATTCATGTAGGTTACTTATCTCCTCCTCTTCTGTTGTACATAGGGTGTTGTCTCTCTAGTTAGAGTCATACCTCTGGCTGTAATTCCTGAAAATTGCATTCTTGTGTTTTGTCCATACTAAGGTGGAGATGAAAAAGCTGAAAGATGAAATCAAGGCAAAGAGCGAACAAATAGATTTGCTGGAAAAGCAAATTTCTAATTCTGTCGTTGTTTCAGATAAGATGGATCAATCAGGAATATCACAGGTACATTCAATTGACGTTATTTTTTGTGCTGTTTCACTTGTTAGCAGTCCAGGTTAATGCCTTTTCTAATAGATCCATACATATCATTCGCATTAAACAGAAAGTCCAGACTCCAGATAGGGTTCAAATGAAAGCTAGCACTGAGCAGGTCTTTAGTGGAACATGTGAGGGGCAAATAAAAACCCTAAATTTAGTCCTTAAAGTCAACTTTGTTGTAGTATTTTCCAACTTAAACAAAAACAGATTATGTCATTAATCCAATTGATTTTCTAATCGCCATGTTGCTAATCATGTGAGACAGCAGTGCCCTTATTATGTAGCATAGACATTTCAATTGGCAATTGATGGTGCATGAACATATTGCCTTGCTGCCGGCTGTTTTCTGACGAGTCCAATGTTATTGTGCTAATTCAGGTCAAAGTAGCAGATAATCATATAATTCAAGAACAGCTTAATCAGAAGGTGGTAAACCTAATATTAAATTACTTTTAGTTAAATTCGTATTATTCTTCTTTTCTTTATGATGTTAGCTAATTCAGTGATTTGGCTTATCAGATTGGTGAATGTGAAAATCTGCGAGAAACGATTGCCTCTCTGAAACAGCAACTTGAAGATGCACCGGAGTTGAGAAATTTCAGCGCTGCAGCAAATCATTCTCAACATTGTGAACTTCATCTTGACCAGGGAAATGAGTTGATAAATGATACAAATGAAGGGCTGCTTTTACAAGCACAGGTATATTCTTATCATGTAGGTTCCTCATTGAGTGCCATTACTGTTTTTTTTATTTCATTCCTCTTTAGGAGTGGTTGTGATTACCTGTTATTCATTATGCTTCTATGCTTGTCTTTTCATTCTTTTATCATGTCAAGATTAAAACTAAAAAAATGTTTGATAATTATAACTATATATATACTTAATAAGCATTTTAAAATAGTTGTAATGAGAGAATAACAAGCGTATATACATAATTGTCTTTATCTTTAACTCTTTACTTAAATGATCAATATGGAGTTAGTATTTTATCATGTTTATTCATATTTATAATGATTAATAATATTACTTTACCATTTTATCCTATTCAGAAATTTTTGGAAAACAGAATAGTAATTGTAATTGGAAGTGTGATAGGAGTTCATACAATGAATGATGACCAAGGAATTGATCCCCACTATATGCATCTATGTGTGTGTTTGTGTTATATAAGATGTAAATTTTATCAACTGATAAGGGAAAACTAATGTATGCAGTTATATTGATGAAAAAATTCATCTGCTAACAATATTTGTTTCTACCTGCCTCCAGTGCTGCGTTTGGTTAAATTATCTTAAAGTGGGAGCACGTT
>NC_029777.3:12584293-12593570 GCF_000817695.3 Arachis duranensis | reverse complement strand
AGAAGAGCTGAAGCAGAAGGTGAAAGAACTAACAGATGCAAAAGACCAGCTAGAACTTCGAAATCAGAAACTGGCAGAAGAGAGTTCATATGCTAAAGGACTAGCTTCAGCTGCTGCTGTTGAGCTCAAGGCATTGTCAGAAGAAGTTGCCAAACTCATGAATCATAATGAAAGACTAGCTGCTGAGCTAGCTGCATCCAAGAATTCATCTTCGCAGCGCAGAACCAGTGGAACTGTACAAAATGGACGAAGGGAAAGTCATGGTAGACTCAGACGAAATGATCAGGGTGGATCAAATGCAGATGTCAAGAGAGAATTAGCCTTGAGTAAAGAAAGGGAACTTTCATATGAAGCTGCTCTTTTAGAGAGAGATCAGAAGGAGGCCGAGCTTCAAAGAAAGGTTGAGGAATCTAAGCAAAGAGAAGCGTATCTTGAAAATGAGCTTGCTAACATGTGGGTTCTTGTGGCAAAGCTAAAAAAGTCGCAAGGAGCTGACAATGATGCTTCTGCGTCAACCAGAGAGTTTCAATTTAATGAGTTTGACATTTGATATTGTGGCTTTCAAGTTGATCCATTGTTAGCTTATTAGAATTTGGTTTTGATAGGAGTGGTTTCAGAGAGGAGTGTGTAAAGATTTGTTTTTCCGCAGGAATGTGTGCTTTTCTCTTCCCCCTCCATCATTGTCCTTTTTGGTCCATATAAAAAAAAAGGCTTCCCCATTTGTATAATCCTTGCTTCCCTTCTTTCCTTCATTGCTCCAAATGTTGTGCTAATTCGCTCCCTTTTTATTTGGTTCGCATCTCTATAGGGATAATGCTTTAATGCATGTAAAGTAATATTATTGGTTTCTAATGTTCATTCATAATGAAGTTGCGATTGTGTTTGACCCCTTAACTGTATACTGCTAATCAGTTGAGAAACAGAGGGATTATTAAGCATCTTGGTACAAAATGGTAAAGATGGTACGTTTATCGAATTCAAGCTCTGTTACAAGGTCAAATAATTTAACTTCACAAGGTTCATTTAGTACAGATAAGATTAATTTCAGTAACTTCTAGGCTAGTGTAGTATCATAAAGTTGGCAACTCATGCATGCATGCTAGCTTAACATGGTCTATAGGAAACTGTAAAGTTCTTTGAATGAACTGCATAAATTCACAAAATTCAAAAGAACTATATAAAACCCAACTTAAAAAAAAAAAGAATCAACTACATCTTCGATGTAATAAGATGAAATTGAATTCATAATGTATAGGCAGCACGTCAAGTAATGGCTTTTCATTGTTGCCTTATTATATGCCTATGTTAGACTTCGTACAAATGCAACTCTATCTATCTCGCGAAAACGTTAATTACTTTTTGCTATCATATTGTTTTGGAGTGTTAATATAAATTTATAGTTTTAACTGATTTGGTCGATTTACCCTAACTTGAATTAAGAAATCATTCTACATATAACTTTCTCCATAAATATAGTACTAGTCATAGCTAGATTAGATAGTTCAGAATCTAAGCCTTTAAAATAGATTTTAACTAGATTAACACACGTGCTAATGTACGAAGAGCTAAATTAATTATACTATATAATATAAATTTAAAATGTTATATTATTTAGAAATTGGTTAGATAATATATAAGTTAATGTTAAATTTGAAACCTAATTTATAAAAAAAATTGTACTATTCATTCATTTGGCAATTTATATATTATTCAACAAAAAATATATAATTTTAATATAGATATAATGATTGTGTTTAATCATTATTTTGTAATTTAATTAAGTAATTATATGTATTTAATTGATTAAGAAGTTTAAAATTTTGTCTAGTGGTATATCAACAGATTTCATATAATTATTTTTTTTAAAAAAATAGTTACTTGTATGTGTTTATTTTTTAGGTTATATTTAAATACTATAGTAGAATAATGAAATTATTAGATGAAATAAAAGTATGAACATTATTAATGTTTTGATAATTAAAAATAACATTTAATTTTTTAATGTTATTTTTTATGAATCATGACAAAATGTCTTTTCAACAATATTATTAAAACTAAATGATATTAAAAATATAAATTATTGAAAAGAAAAAAAGTGATATATAGACAACAAAGATATTATATAACTAATAAATACAATTATAGGAAAAATGAAAAATCTAATGAATATAATCACACAATTACCTAGTACATACGTTTAGTAAATTAAAAAAAATTATGGTATTTAACCAAATTCTAGTTGTGCAAAAAATTAATACGAGTGGAGAGGAAGAAAGAGATATGAGATTATGTAAGAGGAGATAAAGAAAATGTGTAAAATAAATATTGATTTATATAGTAAATATATAAAAGAGTGATGACTACGAAATGAGAGAAAAAAATTAGATTCTAATTAAATTTATACTTATTAAAAAATTAATATTTAACATTAAAAGTAATAATGTAACTTACATAAAAATAAAGGGTAAGAAAATGATGAAAAGTTAAAGTTAAACACCAATTTTATAATAAAAAATAATAAAAAATGAGAAGCAATAAATTTAATATAAGAGAATGAAATAAATTTTATAATTCAATTATAGCTATTAAAGAGAAATAATATTAAAAAGAATCCTATAATATTATATATATAAAAATAAATTATTATAAAAAATGAAAATACAGTAAAAATTTTATAGTATAATATAAAAATAAAAAATTATGTCACCTAACAAAAATTTTATGTGATAATATAAAATAAAATTAAATGTCTAAGAATAATTATAGACCTATCTTTAAGTTCACTTTTAATATATTATAAATAAAGTACTTGATTTTTTTCGGTTGTTTGTAAACTCTCAACCCAAAAATAAATTGGGGAAAATACGTCTTGCTACCCAATCCTAATCGAATATAGTATCTACCCCAAAGACAGTACAAACTGAAGAGAAATTTTATGGTGTGGATGATAGGATAAAATATTCACACGAGAACAGTGAGTAGCCTAGTGCTAGATGAACATAAGATTAATTCTTATTATAATTATATTTGCAGCAGCTAGTCTTCACTATATACTAGATATCAATATTAGTTTGTATACTTTTATCACTTTTGTTTCGAAGAATGTTGAGTTTTAAAAATTGAAATGATTAACAAACATTATTAAAATATAAATTAGGAAATTATTAAAATATTATTAATTATTTAAATTGTTTTCAATGATTTGTTTGATGTTTTTATTAGTGTGTAGAAAGCAAATTAGTTTTTAATATTGGGTTAAAATGCAATCAAATTCAATTTGATTATTGAATGGCCAGTCTTACACAAAATTTATTTCATAAATAGTGGCTGAATATTAAAAGAGAAAGAGATCTAAAAAGGCCCAAGTGATGAGAACTCAGTTTGATTACTAAACAAGTTTAGCCCACTAATAATTGTTCACTTCAAATGGTTAAACAATTAAAAGGCAAAGAAAAGAAAAAAATGGTCTAAACCCTTAGCAACCCATTTGGTGGTCACAAACCAAAGGAAATTCAAATTGTCAAAGTCTTCATGCATTGGTAACTGAAAGCTAAAATTCCATTGAGTTTAATGTACTTTAAAAGCTCCATACGTTACTTTATACCTTGGGGAATGGAAGTGGAAATTCAATTTGTTTTAATTCTATTCATTGTTTTTTTCGAAAGTTTCTTTCTCTCTTTTCTTTTCTCTCTCGCTTTCAGTCACATCTATCCATCAGAAAAAAAGATAAAAGAAAAGTGAAGCCTCTGAAAAAAAGGCTATGAAGAAGAATAGCCAAGAAAGATATTTGCTATTGAAGGAATGATTTGAAGAAAAGTTTCGAGATTTTCTTTGCCAAGAAAAGAAGTAATCCGCCTCTGTCAGAAAGAAGATCCAGTTTGATAAAAGTTCATTTCTATTTTTGTTCATCAAAAAAAGAAGATAGCTTTTGAAACTTCAAGTAGGAAGAAGCAAAAATGGAAGGTAAAAAGCTGTCTTGGGTCAGATGCTCATCAACGTTTAGCATCAATTCTTGGGGCCAAAATCAAGATCAATGGCCAAGATTGAAGAAAATAGATGAAAAAGGTTGAGGGAGGTACATGCATGTAGTTTCGATTTTTCCTTTTTCTTCCCTTTATTCAAACCATGACTTAACCTATGTTGGAGAAGAAGTTGCTGGGTTGGTTGAACCGGTTTTAACCTTGGAAGCTTCCCCTTCTATAATAAGGGTGAACGACCAAGGGTTGAGATCAAGGAGTGAGAGCACATGTTTGGGTTCCCATATCTCTTTGAGCTGTTTATTCTTCTCTTTCATGGCTTTCATTGAATATTTTTTTTTCACTTTAGTCTATCTGTGTTATATTGGTAAAAGGCAAAATGTGAGATTTTGTAAGAAAAAATCAATGAGTGAAAAAAGGTAGAGAATTAAAGAAAAAGTCATAGTTATCACATAAATTCTTTGTATGTATTTCTATTTTGTTGTCATGATCCTGAGGAGATTCTCTTACAAGTTGGGTTAGCACTTTGCGGTTGAAAATTAGGTTTGAGTCCTAGTCAAGTTCAGGTTGAGTTAGAATCTGGACTTATTCCCTTACAAGTTGGGCGAGCACTTTGCTGTTGAAAGGTAGGGTGAGTCCTAGTCAAGTTCAGGTTGGGTTAAAATCTGGACTTGTCCCAGATAGGAATGGGTAGTTCCTAGAAAAAAAATTGGTGAATGTAATGTTGTGAAAACATAGTGAAATTTCATCATTATTGTGATAGAGACGGGATGTAAGGTACATTGCACCTAGTAGTTGAACTAGGATATTTCTGGTGTTCTTCTTCCTACTCCTTTTTCAGTTTCTAGTGATTTAAAGATAAAAACAAAAGTGTCTCTCAATTCGGTACGAGACAAAAATAGAAATATCTTCTAAAATTTCAGAAATTAATATTCAGCGAAAAAGGGGCTAAGATTCACCCCCTTCTCTTAACCACTAATTACCATCAAAGAATACTAACTTTAACCTCTCTGGTTGGAATTTAACAAAATTCTCCAAAACAAAACCCCCTCACAATAAATCTTAAGCTCATAAAAATTGTTTTCTTCTTCTTGATTATACCAATTTCATAAAATGAATTATTATATTATTAATTTTCAAAAAAAAAATTAACAAACTATTTTAAAGAACTTTAAATTAAATTATAATATTCTTAAATTTTATTGGAAGTTAATACATTAATAATTATTTTTGGAAGAACTAACCATCAAATATTAGATATGTTCTCAAAAATTATTTTAGAGATTGAATTTTGATATATAGTTTTTTGTAAACATGATTAAAAATATAGGACTTTTTCATAGTTAATTTTTTTATTTTACGCCAATTAAAATTTTTTATTTTTTGTCAATGCCCAAAAAATATTTTAAAAAGTGGAAAAGAAGAGGTTTAAAAATAAAATATTATTTCAATTATTTTTATACACCTTTTAAATAATTATCTAAATATTTTTAAAAAAATTTGGATCAAATACATAATTTGTTTGCTAATATAAAAGTTATTTATCACTTATAAAAGGTATTTTTATTATTATTTTTGTTAATTTTTTATATTTTTTAGATATTTTTATTGTTTTAATTTTTTAGATTTATTTTTGTATGCATTTAAATGTTTTTTTTTTTATTTTGTCTTAAAAATTTTAAGGAGAGAGAAACTAGCAAAAATGTGTAATTTATTAAAGAGAGAGAAAGAGAGCCAACTTTAATATTTAAAAGAAGGAATTCAGCTAATAACATTATTACTATTCATAGAAAATTTTAACTTTTTTATTTTAATAAAAATTTAATTTTAATGCACGATAAATTTAAAATAATTTTATATATACATTTAATTATGTAACGTCACATTAATAAAAATAATTATCTTTTATATTAACAGTGTAAATGATTATTTAAAAAAATAGATATAATTATACGGAATATAAAAACACTTTATACTATCATTATTACATTAAAATTAAACACTTTGATAATACAGAATAATTAAATTAAAATCTAAATTTTACATTCATTTTATAATAATTTTTTGATTAGGTAAAAAGATAGAGAGAAAAGGTTCACATGCCGCTTTTGTGTTAGTGCCTATATAATTATTACTACCTTAATCATCCCTGTTGAGTTAATAAATTAATTAATATAATTAATGATAATAAATATTTTATTATTGGACTAATTATCCAATTAATTTTGATTATTTTAGTTAAGTGATGCACGCAAAAAAATAAGTGATGTAGCAGCCCAACGTTAAACAAAAGAAATTTGCTGGTGAGGTGAGTGGTAAGTGAAAATAAACCAAGCCCAAATCATCCATTTCAAACAAAATTCTTCAAGAAGCAAAGGCAAGGAACCAAGGGGCTGAACTTGAGTAGAACCCGATCCAAGCCCGATTTGATTTCAGCAAATCCCTCCATCTTGCTTCCAAAGCAACGTTCTATTTCTCTGACTTAGTCAAATCACAGAAGCAAAAGAAAGTGCTTAGTTCCTAAGCTATTTAAAGAAGAGGAAAGAAAGAGAAGGTTAGGCAAGAAAGGCTGAGGTCAAATCAACCATTTCAAACCAAATCAAGCTTAGGTAAAGGTTAAAGGTAACACATTTTCTATTACATGCAAACTGCTTTCGTCTCTTCTTTCCAACTCTCTACAAGTCCGAAAATGGCATACAAGGGAAAGTTGATTTCTGTTTCAATCTGCTATGTATCTACGGTCACAAGTGATTCTTGGGGACCAAGTAGCTTCTCAATGGCTTAGATCCGGTTTACTATTGGAAGACTTTTGTGGTTGCTGTTTTGTGGCTTTTGGTCAACAAAAGAATGTTAGAAGCAAAGTTTCTACTCTGAGAATTAATGAGAAAAAGTGAATTTGTGGGTTGATGAAGTACAGTGCTCAAGGAGTTGACCTAGGAAGAACAACCACGCAACATGCAAGGAGATAAAAGAAGATTTTCTGTTCATTCAGAGGTAAGGAGAGAAAACTAGAGTTTGGTGAGTTGTGTTATGTGAAGAGTTCCCCGAAGAAGTTCCTCTACTTGGATAATGCTTTCATTCAAAGAAGCATTCGGCCAACACTAAAGAATAAAATCAGAGGCTTGCAAATCTGGTTTATCACATAGCAAAGAGGCTGTTGATGAAATCAATCTCCTTCATGTTTTACAGATTGTAATGTACTTTTCAATGTTTATCTTTCTGTAATTTCTTAAAAGAAAAGGCATATTGAGAGAGCTTAATCAAAAGCCATGAGTGGAAAGAGGCTGAGTGATACACTTGAGAGAAAAGTCTAGAGTTATTTTCAGATTTCTTTAGGTATGTCTATGTCTTGTATCTTGTACCTGTGAGATATCCCTTTCTTAGTTGGGTTAGCACTAAAAGTGAAGAGTTAGGTATTAGCATAGTCAATGTCAAGTTAGGTTAGAACTTGAGTGTGAAAGGATTGTGTCAATCTTGTGGAATATAATTGGTGTATGTAATACTTTTAACTATAGTAAAAATTCCTCCATTGTTGTGGAGGAGACTGGATGTAGGTTGTATAGCACAAGGCAACCGAACCAGGATACTTGCTGGTGTTAGCTTCTCTCTTTTCTATAATGTTCTGTTTTTTAATATTCATGAGACAAAAATAAATTGTCTCATAAATTTCCGCTACTGAGTTCAAACAGAATCAGGATTCAAGTTTGCTTTAAAGGGTCATTTCAGTAACTTAAAAGAAAGGCATAAATTCAATCTCCCTTCTTTAAACCTACCACAACCTTCAGTCCCTATATCGTGTTAAAGATGGGAATGGATACTCTTAATTGTTAAAAAAATTGAGAGTGTAAAGTATGATCTCTAACTCTTTATTGTTCTCTCTTTTATATTTATTTTTGGTCCTACTTATAAAATTAATGGTAAAAAATCACATTTTATTCTCTCAATTGTTAAAAAAAAAACTTGAGAGGATTCATTCCCATAAAAAAAATTTAGTATGTAGTTTAATTTATTTCATCGAAATCGGCGTACTAACTCTAACAAACAACACCACTTCAAAAGTAAAATGATCATTGAAATAGTAATGTTTCAAAAAAATAATTGAAAAAATAACATCATCAACAGCAATAATAATCATATTAACCATCTAAAAATATAGAAGTTATTAATTTTTTATAAATAATAAACTATAGTTTCATAAAAAAACACACATGAAATTGTCAGTATTTAACTTCTTTGTAGTTGTATTTGCATATTAAGAATAAGACTGAACATACTGATATATGATAGAATTTAAATATATTCAAATGTGTTCAAATTTTTTTTATTTTCTATTTTTTAAAAATACGGTTGAATACAAAAAAAATACGTATCACACGAATGCCAATAAATATTATATTTAAAATGTGTCTGCAAATGCGACAAATAAAAAAATATCCGTACTTAACAATATTTAGTAAAATTCAGATTTTTACAACTATTACGACAGTAACACAAAAACGTTTAATTAATTACTTAATTGCATTGGATTACTGAGACACTTTAAAAAATCTACTTGAATATATACGAGAATTTTATCCAAGCAGTATACTTTGATACAAAATAAAATTTTAATAATTTTTTTTATGCGGTATCATATTGATTTAATGAGTAATAATGATAAGAACATACACTAGATTTTGTATATACTCACTTAAAACTGGCCACTTATATATTAACCAAATGATTGAAGTGGCTCCTAATCCATTCTAGGATATACATTATGCATGTTATCGTTCTTACAGCAGCCATTTTCCATGTATAACATATTGACGATGATATAGGCATATAGCACTTCGGAGATGGTTATGTTGTTGGTAAAATAATGAATATATAGTGACAATAACAACTAGAATTTGTTATAGTTTCAACAATCATATTATTTTTTAAGAGAGATATTCGTCTTAAAGAATTGTTATTGAGTTAATAACAATACTTTTTATGGTATAATTGAACTCCTCATGATGTATTTTTTGGCATTTATTACTCCTATAGAAGACAAAAAAAATTTATGATGCACGAATACAGAATAAAAAATGTGTCGACACAAACTGTATTTCATAACTGAAAAGTCATCTTAATAACTATTAAAACATTGTAACTACTAAACCCAACTTAGTTAATGTTCACTACAAAAAAAAGTCTATAATTACGATAAAAAACTATGACCATAGCTAATAAAAAGGGTAACCATAGATCATTGTTGCATTCTCTTTTCTTTTATAATAACAACCTTTGATAACTATAATACAACATCTGAATTT